>NC_141536.1:167634998-167724998 GCF_021556685.1 Rattus norvegicus
TCACAACAGCTTCCTTTCAGTTTACAAAACCAAGCAGGAGGCTGGAGGGTGAAGATTCACCACCTGTCTGTCCTCTGTGTCCACCTATGATTAGGAACAGAGGGGCAGCTTGACCAGGGCAGCATACATCTCCTCTGTAAGTAGGGTCCCTGCTGACAAGGTCGGACCTCAGGCTCTTCAGGGGGTGCACCTGGATGTCTCTCCAGAGGCAACATCTTACTCTCTGTACTCACGCTGCCTCCCTTTCTCAAACATCCGTGGTCTCCCAGATCTGAGGCAACTGTGAGGATCCCAGAAGCATGGATCACAGACAGCTGCAGAAACATCAGGCTAGGAGGGTGGTCGGCAGACATGTAAAATATGTTTTATATCTTCCTACCTCAGAATGAGATAACGACAAGTCATCTCACAGGGAAAGAGCTATACGCATATAAACTCATGCCGGAACATGCATGCATGCATGCACACAGAGGCACACAGACTCATGCATACAAACACAGACACGAGCATACCTGCAGAAGTGAAAATACCTACTGTTTGAATTTAGGAGACCTGGGAGTCCCAAGTACATAGCACCCTATCCTGGCTGATTGCGACCTCAGAGGCAGGAACTGTTTTCTAAAGGTGGGGAGGGTCCAAGGATAGAGTCCCATGTCTGCGTGATGTCCCCACCATGTTGTCCCCTCCCAAGGAGAGTTAAACAGCAGACATTACTAAAAGCACATCACCAAAACATAGCCCAGGCTGCCCAGAGGCCACATTTAACCTTATCACCATGAAGTGGGCTCCTGTCCCTCCAACTGCATTTTTGGTGTGGAATGTCAGACTGAGGCAGGGAACACCCCAGGCAGGAATGATCCTTACTGCAGGTGGCTGAGTCACAGTCATCTCCTCCTGCCATCCCCGGGGTGGGCGGGGAGGGGGGGAACCACAGATAACAGACACAGCACAGCCACCGTCACCGCCCTCAGTTAACCAAGCAAGCATCTTAACAAAATAAGAAGGTAAACCCAGATCCTGTCACCACTTGTCGAGCAGGAGATTCCTGCCACAGGGTGAAGTTAGGTAGAGGTTACAGATGGAAACCAGGCCACCGGCAAGGTATCATGGGTAGGAGGAGAGGCAAGGCATCATGGGTAGGAGGAGAGGCAAGGCATCATGGGTAGGGGAGGAGTCGGCTTGGCTTAAAAGCCGCCTACAACCATTGATTTGAAGTGCTTGCCTGCCTCTAGCATTTGTCATAACTGTGAGGACCAGCTCCATATGCTGGTGGGCTCCTCTAACGACATCCAAGGGCCAGCCACTCGGCAGCAAACGGTCCAACCGCATCTGCCCGCTCCTGGCTCTCCAGCTCAAAGCCTTCGTCTGTAAGATGGGGCCTGGCATGAGTAGTCTGGTCTAACTCCTTTACGCTTTGTTTCCAACTTTGTTTCCCAAGTCTTCCTCTCGCAGGCTCTGTGAACGTCCCTGTTGTGACTCCGAAGTGACATATCCAGGTCACGATTTCTGAGTCGTCACGGACTTGCTTTGGGAGTGTGACTGACATGGTCACCTGCACTGAGAACAGGAGATGAGCATGTCCTGCGGGGAGAGAGAGAGAACAGCTTGGGGTCCCGCTTGTGTTGGGGAGCAGAGCTTAGACTTAGCTTTGGAAGACAGGGCGTTTAGAAACTGCAGGAGAATTTACAGGTATTAGATACCCATTTGTGACATTTACAAGCAAAAGAGCACAGCATCTAACAGCTTCTGCGACCCTTCTAGGGCTCTAGGCCTTCTGGGAGAACACCTGAAAATACGCATTGGACTCTGTCTTGTCCAGGTACAGAGGCATGGCCTGGTTGAGGAGCAGGCTCAGAGAAGCCATGGATCCGTCAAAGCCATTGTCTGTGCCCAGTAGCATGAGAGAGGAGTTGCCACTGCCCCTCCAGTGTTTGCTGAGTCAGCACATCATCAGCGGCAGCCCCCTCAGGGTGCCCGTTCCCTGACTGAACAGCGAGCTAGCCCATTTTCCACAATGTTTCTCTGTGCCTTGTTCTGTTCCCCTGTGTGTAGCTGCCTGCCAATCAATACATTTATTTTTTACAAAAATGAGATCATGTCAGCTCTTTACTTCCAACCCGTCGATGACTCAGGGTCACATTTAGAACAGAACTCTACCATGTGGCCCTGAGTGATCTGCTCACTGGACTCATTACTACACTGGGGGGGGACTTATCTACAAGTGGTCATTGTGTGTGAACCTCAGCATCTCTTCTCTGGCTTCTTTAATAGTTCCAAGTAATCCCTGAGGTAATGGGAGAGAGAACCACTCCCCTGCACTTTGTCTAAACAGCAGGCTATTCTCTGCCCCCCAGTCCCTGCTCCATGATGCTTGACCTGACCACGTCCATCTGAGCTCTGAGCAGATGCGTTCTCCGTCCTCCGACCTCTCACAGTTCCGTTCCTCACATATACTTCTCTGGGTCTGTGCACACTCCCCAAAGCTGGGGTTTTGTTCACTGGTAAATTCCTGGTGTTTATCTCAAAGCCAGAGTGCACCATTGCTGTCTGCACTTTCTGACAGAGGGTGTCTGTGCACACTTAGATCGACGTAGACGGCGTGCACTCTGGAGTGTGTAGCTCGAGTATGTCCTGGGAGCCTGGGCCCACAACAACTAACGCTGTTAACAAAACTACCATCATGCTATCCGGGAAGCACTGCTAACACATACTTCATCCGTCTTGAGAATGCGTGTTGAACATCTACTGGAGGAGGAGTGGGAGGATGCTAACCACAGAGTCTCTCCTAAGACAGAAGAGTAGCCAATACCTTCACCTCTGAGGAAACTAGACTTTAGCATCAAGAAGAAAGGTCACCCACAGGGAGTATTTACCTCCCATCAAAAGATTTATTTCCATCCTTAAAGGTGATAATAATAATAATTACAGGCCTTTGGTGGTGGTAATTCACAAATAAGTGGTATTTAGTTAGTTTTTCTAAGTGCTAACAGTTCGCCTCACCTTTCTTACTGGTGAGATTTAGTTCACTTAGACATTCCCCAGGGATTTAATCAACATATCCCTGTGTGGACCATCTGCATAATTATGTTTGCTTTCACCAGGGCTGATGGCGCCCCTGACTGAAGGCTGTGCACAGCGGACAGTAGACAGCTGAGTTCCTGTGCACGGGAGTCGGCAATGATGGTTTAATGTGACTGTGAGTTCTGATCATAAGTGCTGGAACTCACGAAGGTTGTCTGCCTATTCTATAACATTTCCCAGACCTCAGGTGTGTCGTCTTACCTGTCACCAAAAACACCTCCTCCAGGCTCACAGCACCTCCTCCAGGCACACGGCCCCACCCACACACCCATTCCCAGGAGCACAGTGATGCAGCCAGGTTATCTCCTGAGCCATCAGAGGCCTGGCCACAGACAGCACACTGACCAGCATGTGGTCTTCACAGGCAGCCCCACCATGCAGCTGGAGTGAGGGCCATTTGGTTAAGGCTTCTATGAGGACATCACATCCATCCGGTCTTCTCCAACTTAAAGAAGAACCAGCTTTCCAAATCTACACTCATTCCTTCTCCAGTGGGTTAGTGGAATTGGGGCCCCTCTGAGGTTTCTGAATCCTCAGTAAGCTAAAGAATTTCAGTTCAGGCAGCTTTCAGACTGGTAATGGCAGAGAAGAGTGTGCCAAGTCAGGAGCCCCAGCTTGCCGAAGGGAGGCAGCCCCTCAGGTTGCACTGTTGTTGTTGAAGGGGAGACTCCTCAGAACATGGCCTCTGCTCTCTGGGATGGGTGGAGTCAGCAGGCTGCAATCACAGAAAAGGGAAAGGAGCCGGAAAGCCCTGGGACATGAGACATCATTCCTTTAATCGTGTGAAATAGCACAAGAAAATAGACAAGACCCAACAGCCACAGCTCCATGTACAGTGGATGTGCATGGCAGCCTGGCACAGTCCTTCCCAGAGTCTCCTTGTGACCGATCACACGTGCACATATGTGTTGCAGTCCACTGTGGCAGCAGGACTGGCCCGTGCAGATTCAGTGCCTGACGACCTGGGCTGTCTGATGAGCTACCATCAGGACTGTAAGTGATGTGACTTAGGGTCCTGATGACTGAGGATGTCTGAGGGCCGTGAAGTGGGGCACAGTCTCTTCAACTGGCCGTGTACACCTTACATTCAGGTCGTTTTCTAACATCTTTCAACATTCTATGTAACGTGATAATAATGACCCACCCCCCCTTAATCTCTTTCCATTCGTCAATTATTTCCTTTGGTAAAATCTTAAAACTGCCGGGTCCCAATGCACAGACATTTACTGTGCTTTTAATAAACGGTGCGCACAGTCCTTCAGGACAATTGATTAGATATATTCGCCATTAGCACTTGAGAAAATCCATTCAAACCTTTCGGCTTTGAAATTTAATTTTACCCAATTACAGTCTCAGAGATAACAGCAGTGACATTCGTTCTCCCCGAGCCCCCCCCCCCACATACACACACCCCGGACTGGGAAAAAAAATACATTTTCATTCCTCTTCATGACAAATAACTTTAAGAAAGGATGAAAATTTTCATGATTAGTTGTGTATTTATGTCGTATGAAAAGCTCCTCGGGCTTGAAAAACGCGGCCACATCCAGGATCACTTCATCTCCTGATTTACCACACGCTTTTGTAATTTGTTAAACGTGCCGCTCTCTGGGGTTCTTTGACATCCATGTGCTTAAGACATGCCCTGGTCCCAGCTGACAGGCCTTGTGGGAAGTGACTGGATCAAGGGGTTCTGATCTGTCCAAACCCCACTGATGGATTTGTAACCTGTTGGACTGTCGGGAGGTGGGTAGAGGGGGTGAAATTGGGGGAAGTACACCATTCCGAGGCGTGACCTCTGATGGCCTCTTCCTCTGTCTCTCTCTTCTTCATGGGCACCATTAAGTGACCCCTCCCCCTCTCCACCATGACGCCTTCCTCACTGCAGACCCCAGAACCCAAGAGCCATGTGATCATAGCCTGAAACCTTTTCCTTAAGTTGGTCACACCAGTCAAGAGCTCACACTGCAACACTAGGACTTCCTTCAGAGTTTCATGGAAGAATAGGGTGACACCAGGTGGCCTGGAGGTGACATTGAAGTGAGAAAGGAGATTCTTCAAGAAACAGCATCTCCTGAATGGGACCACTGCAGAGGCTAACCGGTAAAGCAGTGGGCGCCTCTCCACATTGCTTCCACAGAGAGGGAGGGTGCAGAGAGCCTGGGCAGGCTTCCATGCCGGGACAGCGCTGGGAGAATTGGTGGTCAGGATGAGGAGGGCATGCCTGGCTTCCCAGCAGAAGGCCAGGACAGAATCTCCGATAGCCGTAGGCGCATTTCACGGGTACAGTTTGCAGTTACATACTGGCTACTTTCCCATTGCAGTGATGAGACCCCGTGACCAAGGCAGCTTATAGAAAATGAGCTAATTTGGGGCTTACAGTTCCGGGGGGCTAGAGGGCATGAAGGCCGAGAAGAGACAGCAGGTGGTAGGCAGCTGGGGCAACCACTCAAACTGCAAACGGGAGGCAGAGAGAGCTAACAATACTTCCCCCAGTGAGAACACACCTCCTAATCTTCCCCAAACAGCATCGGCTAACTGGAGACCAAGTGTGTAAATAGGGGCTTATGGAGGACATCTCATAGAACTACAAGTTGTTCCCCCCACCCCCATTATTTTCTACATACAACTGTGTACAACATGGATGCTGTGTGTGCACAGGCAGAAGAGGGCGTCAGATGCCCTCCCAAAGAAACAGAGTTACAGGTGGTAAGGATGCTGGGCATTGAATCCCAGGTTCTCCGGAAGAGCAGCCAGTGTCCTTAACTGCTGAGCCATCCGTCCAGTTCATTTTGCAGTTCAGACGGCCCTTGAACTAATTGTCCGCCCACCTCAGAACTTGAGCGCTGGGTCACAGCCGTGGCCACCACACCTGGCCCCTGGTCAGAACTTCAGTGCCTTTCAGAAGCGTTGTCTTCCTGCCCCCTTGCCCGTGTGTTTAGAGCTGTTCCAAAGGACCCTGGATAAAGCAGAGGTGCCGTTTTACAGATTCCCGTAGCAGGACTGAGGATTCCGTGGCTCTTTCAAGGTTGCTGTAAAGGGGGGAAAAAATCTTTGTCATACTGCAGTGGAAGGAGCGCCAAAAGGGCTGGGCAGGGCGTGAGCACCCACGTTGAGTGTTTCACGAGAGGAAGTCGATGAAGATGAAGATATCTGCGGGTTCCCCCCCCCCCCCCCGAGCAAAGTCAACACAGGACTCTCTCTGAAGTGAAATGGGCTACACAGGCTTTGCAATAGGCCAAAATCAATAGTGGCAGATCCGCATCCGTAAAGGGACCTAATCCTTCCTGAGACTTAACCGATTAGCTCCTCCACACGTTTATCCGGGGGACATCTCTGGGAGGCCTAAGAAGGTGCCCGGCAGGGGAGGGGAGTGATCCTTCTGCTGGAGTGGATTAAGTGAGCTGCACAGTCTGGTATTTCACAGGCTGCTAAGCCTCCTGCTAACTAGGATAAGTCACAGCGATCCTGGGGTGACTCAGGCAAGGCACAGCCATCCTGGGGTTCACTCGGCTGCTGGACTCCAGTTGTATTTTTCTTTGGGCTGGATCTAAAGTCCACTTGCACCTCTCTGCCGGGGTGTCAGTGTGTGCACCACCCCCTGGCGGTCTCCTCCTGAGTACATAGTGTCAGAGTACATGGAGCGTACTTCCTCCTCTTGAAGGGAGCTCCAACTTAAAGGGGGGAGGGAGGTCTCGCTGAGATTCTATCTTATGGCATCCTCGTTACTGTAAGGAAAACTCTGAGGTGGGAAATGCATAAAGGGAGGTTATCTGTGTGCCTCAAAACTTTGGAAACTGAAAACCTGAAGCACCTCACTTCACAGAGACAGTGACATGAGAGAAATCACATGGGGAGACAGCAACCAGATGAGAGAGAGGAGATAACCTTTGGACTTCCCACTGAACCCCACTTCTTAAGGGGCTCAGTACACTGGTGACCGGGCTCCCAGCACACAACCCCTCAGGGGGCCTCCAAGCCATTTCTAATCCAGAGCAGCCACTGAAGTGTTCCTACCTAAGGCCAGACGTGGTGCTCAGAGGGAAAGAGAACACACTGTGCCCTCTAGCCATGGCCACAGCAGCATCTAGCTGTTACTTCAGACCAGGTGAGGGGCTTGGGGGACAGTGTCCAGGTTAGAGGGTTATTTCCACCCGGGTCCCTGTGAGACCTGCTCCACCAACCCTGCTCAGAGCAGAGAAGCCAGAGGGCATCTCAGGGAGCAGAAGGGCTGGAAAGGAGCCCCCAGTAAGAGGAATCTTTAGAGGTCCCCAAGTGCCCTTGACACTCAGAGCACCAGTACATTCTGAGGCAGGGCACAGCCAGGAGGTGTGGGGCCTGGGATCTGACAGTCCTGGAGCACACGCACTCCTGAGAGAGGCTAGAAGCATCCGGGAATGCCGGGCACTGTGGACACTGTACTCCCTTCTCCTGAGGATGATGGAGGGATCTCCTGGAGCAGGCTGACTGTAGGCTAGCACGGTTCATTATGTCTTCATGGGAGC
The DNA here is from genome assembly GCF_021556685.1 of Rattus norvegicus. NCBI lineage: Eukaryota > Metazoa > Chordata > Mammalia > Rodentia > Muridae > Rattus > Rattus norvegicus. The sequence goes on from NC_141536.1 coordinate 167,642,585, forward strand.
AGCCCTCAGCCTGGGGGAGCCATTAGCTTACATGTGTGCTAGTACCTTGTGGGCAGGATTTCTTGGATCGGTCTTGTCCTTCTAAGATTTTTTGTTTGGTTTGTTTTGTTTTGGCCCCGAGTCAACAGGTAGGTCACGGTGGGGACAGAAGCCATTGTGGAGATTTATCCCAGCCCTGCAAGCAGAAATAGCTGCATCTCACAACTGCTCTGTGGGCCCCCTGGCACAGAGGGTGGTCCTTTCTATAGTTCCTGCCAATATAAGTGAACTGTGGGATCAGCAGAGGGTCAAAAGAACAGGGAAACTTCCAGAACTAACTTGAGGCACCTCCTGCTTCCAGCCTTGGTGCACGTTAACCTTCCTCCTCTTGGTGATCCCCAAGGAAGTCATCAGCAAAGGGCTCCCAGCCCAGCTCACATACTCAGTTGTCCAGTGAGCCATGCAAGAGCCTGGACAAATCCACCCCAGGCAGCCTGGTCCTCTGATGACCAGTCTGGTAAGACACTGAGACACACTGTAGACAAAAGGAAAAGGAAGAAAGCCCCAGGGAACCATTACAAGATTATGATAGTTTGACCGCGAGACGTTCCCCCACAGGTTCGTGTGTGTGTGTGTGTGTGTGTGTGTGTGTGTGTGTGTGTGAGAGAGAGAGAGAGAGAGAGAGAGAGAGAGAGACTGTTCCTGGGGAGACGAAAATAAACGTCTACTACCCAGGGACCACAGTACAGCCACACCAAACTCCAGCTGATCAGCCAGTAAGTTTCACTGGGGTTGCTTAAGGGGATACTGATGAGGCGTTACAGGAGCAGAAATGACCCGACAGCACGCTGCACAGCCTGCAGGCAGCACAGCAGGATGGGAGTGGCCTTTCCAGGTTGCTAAGTTGGTCTCTGCTTCTTTCTGGGCAGCTGAGCTGGTCTAAGAACATCTCTTTGTAGCTGTCCTTATATAAGCTGGCGGAGGGAGGAGATTAGTGAATCTGCTCTATTTTAGGGACTTCCTGAGCTGTTGAGTAGTTTACTTCCTGAGACTAAGGTGCTTCCCTGTGGGATGGAACATTTCGCCTCTCCTTAGAGCATCTTGTTTTAAGGACCTTCCCTCAAAGGCATTTTGTCTCAAAGGAAATGGATACCCAGTAATGTCTGAACACTGGATCCCAGGCTGATGACACTGCGTTGGTATTTTGTGAAAACTTTAGGACCTGAAGCCTAACTAGAGGAAGACCCCCAAGGCTTACAGAGCCCAGCCGCGCTTCCTGTCCACTCTGCTTTCTGTTCTATGAAAATAGGAGGTGCTGAGGCATGTGCATACTTCCACAGCCCTGATGCTGCTTGCCAACATGCCTCCCTCCCTCCCTCCCCTACAGACTAGTTCTTCTCCAACCAGAAGCCCAAATCAGTCCTTCCTGTAAGTAGCCTGAAGCAGAGTGCAGATAGGTATCTCCTTATCCCCAAGGCTTTTTGCATGTGTGGCTGGAGCGGATCAATCGTGTAGTATCAAACAGTAAGACGAACAGTGCAAACTCAGAAATCTCTTGGAGTTCTCTTTAGTACAAGCAAAGCTCTGCAGGGATCTGGTGCAGGTGACTGAGCTGGACCGGGGTCTCTGGTCAGATGTCCATACACAGCAGATCTTGGGGGCAAGACTGGAGAGTCCATGCAGGCGCTGCCTCTAGGAAAAGAAGCACTCCAACTCCTCCTTACATGAGGGACAAAGGGTGAGGGGAGGGCCTGCCCCGCCCCCAAGACCCTTCCCTGTTCCACGCAGCTCAGCCCCAAACAGTGACAGCAAAAAGCAATAGCATCCTGAATGAACCATTACATCCTGAAAGGCCGCAAAACTCAAAACTAAGCAATAAAAACCTCTAGCTGCGTCGTAAGGATCCAGCTTATGGCAGCTTTGTTCCTTCTGCACCTCGAGGAGAGTCTCAGTCATGCCAAGCACGTGCATGGGCTTCTCTGTGGGGCAAGCGGGCCTGCTTACCACATTCAAGGGTGGGGACTACCAGAGTGGGAGCCCTGTGCCACGGACCTCCGGGCATTGGACTCTTCGTAAACCCCAAGGCCTGGGGATGCCTGGGGATGCCGGGCAACTTGGTTCCTATTTTCTTATCCACATCCTTCTTATCCACGTAGATTAAGGCCGCGGCCACTGTTGTTCCCACTCCACTCCCCTCCTTTGACAGCGTGGTCACTGGCAATCAGACCGGTGGCCTGAGGGAAATCGAGGCAGGCAGCAGGTAACACAGCGAGTTTAACCTGGCTACCAGGCTGCATGACCTCTAGCAGGGCAAAGGAGGGAGAACAAGTCTACATGTGCCCAGAAATGAAATGCAGACCCAGAGCTGGGTTTAGACACACCTCAACCCCACTCTTGCTCCAGAACTGCTCCCCACACCTCCATGGCTCCCCCTGGCCCCACAAGCTACAGAATAACCTAGAGGTCAGGTGACAGGTCAGAGCCTCACTAGGAGTCACAGAGCTTCTAAAAGCTGAACCAGGCCTGGAACCTTCATATCATCTGCCCCAGTGTCCTCTGGTAGCATTCATCCTGCAGATGGCTCCTCCCTCCACAGTGGACCCCTCTCCCTCCCCCCAGTGGACTGCTCTCCCTCCCCAGTGGACTGCTCTCCCTCCCCAGTGGGCCGCTCTCCCTCCCCAGTGGACTGCTCTCCCTCCCCAGTGGACCGCCCTCCCTCCCCAGTGGACCGCTCTCCCTCCCCAGTGGACCGCTCTCCCTCCCCAGTGGACTCCTCTCCCTCCCCAGGGGACTGCTCTCCCTCCCCAGTACACCGCCCTCCCTCCCCAGTGGACTGCTCTCCCTCCCCAGTGGACTGCTCTCCCTCCCCAGTGGGCCGCTCTCCCTCCCCAGTGGACTGCTCTCCCTCCCCAGTGGACCGCCCTCCCTCCCCAGTGGACCGCCCTCCCTCACCAGTGGACCACTCTCCCTCCCCAGTGGACTACTCTCCCTCCCCAGTGGATTCCTCTCCCTCACCAGGGGACTGCTCTCCCTCCCCAGTGGACCGCTCTCCCTCCCCAGTGGACCGCTCTCCCTCCCCAGTGGACCGCTCTCCCTCCCCAGCCTTCCACACCTGCCCCTTCTGTTCCCTCATCTTTGTCTGTCCACATTCATGTGAACACCCGGGCTGATGCCTGTTTCTAATGAAAAATAATCCAAGCTGTGACAGCCCCGTGAGGCTCAGTACTGTGCCAGCTTACATAACTAACTTCTCAAAAGCCAGGAGACAATCCCATAAAAATCCTATAAAAAAAATTCCTAATTTTCTAAGAAGGAAATCGAAGGGTCCGTGTTCACTCAGCGGAAGAGCTGCTGAACGGGAACTTAGACTCCAGCTCCTAAAGGCAGCAGGGCCCAGGGGCCTTCATTCTGCTGCCCAGTGCTGCTGTTCAGAGAGGCAGCCTGACCACCTCCATCTCTCTGCTCCAACAGCTCTGCCTGCCCTTGGGACAGAGACCACACCCCTCCTGTGTCTCTATCCAGTCTCTGTCACCAGGAGCTGAGCTGATCCGAACGCCCCTGGCCTCCAGCTAGAACAGGAAGGCCTGCGGGCATGTGTTCTGTCCTCATTAAACAAGCAGCGTTTAATAACCATAATTAATTCACTGTGCTGTTCCCGTAAATCAGACACATTAGACAGAAGTCAGCAGACGCTGTGATAAAGTCACCAGGCATCTTGATCGTTAGAGACTTGCCGTGCAAGGATTCGCTGCACCTGGCCCTGGCTTCGTGCGCCCCTCTCTGCGGCCCTAAAGAGCTTCAGGCTGCCCTGGCCTGTACGCTTCGCTGTCTGAACACTGACTTGTGTTTGTGAGGTCCCTGAGAGCCACATGGAGTTCACCAGTGTCTTATAATCTCCTACTGGGTGTCAGACTTTGAGCCTTAGGAGCACACAGTGTTTGGCAGTGCAAGCTAATGGCCCCTTTGTTTCCCTTGCTACATTCCCTGCAGCCCAGCAGGGCGCCTATGCTCCACTCAGCGCAGCCCATAGGTGGCTTCTTTCCCTCCAAGTCTCTTTAAGCAGTGGGTCTTTCAGGAGAATATCGGGCAAGAAAATGAGAGAGAACAGTGGAGCAGATGGAAATGGTGAGGGAGGATCCTGGAGCCAGTCTTTCAAGCCATGGTGCTGTCTCTGCTTCAGGGCTGAGCCTCCTCAGTTCTAGGGAGCAAGGGTGGGAAATATGTGGATGAGTAGCTCCAATAAACCTGTGTGCTCAGGCCCTCGTTCTCGGCCCTCGTTCTCCACCCTCGTGCTCCACTCTGGTGCTCCACCTTAGTCCTCCACCATGATGCTCCACTCTGGTGCTCCACCTTAGTCCTCCACCATGGTGCTCCACTCTGGTGCTCCACCTTAGTCCTCCACCATGATGCTCCACTCTGGTGCTCCACCTTAGTCCTCCACCACGGTGCTCCACCATGGTGCTCCACCTTAGTCCTCCACCATGGTGCTCCACCATGATGCTCCACTCTGGTGCTCCACCTTAGTCCTCCACCATGATGCTCCACTCTGTTGCTCCACCTTAGTCCTCCACCATGATGCTCCACTCTGGTGCTCCACCTTAGTCCTCCACCATGATGCTCCACTCTGGTGCTCCACCTTAGTCCTCCACCATGATGCTCCACTCTGGTGCTCCACCTTAGTCCTCCACCATGATGCTCCACTCTGGTGCTCCACCTTAGTCCTCCACCATGATGCTCCACCTTAGTCCTCCACCATGATGCTCCACCTTAGTGCTCTACCATGGTCCTCTACCTTGGCCACAACAGCAACAGTGGCAACAGTTTAGACTGTCATGCCCTTCCTCTATGCCGGAGCCAGTGGGGGGACACCGTCAGTCTGCACAACTCAGTACTTTGAGATACTTTCCTTACCTCTATTTCACAAATGACAAAAGTGAAACACAGAGAGGTAAAGAAACTCATTCAGGATCACACAGCAGAAATGCATGGGAACCGAATTTCAACCAGCCATCCGGGCCTGTGCTCGAGGAGTGCTCAAGTGTGTGTGTGTGTGTGTGTGTGTGTGTGTGTGTGTGTGTTCCCAATGGCATGTGTAGTGCTCAGGTGTGTGTGTGTGTGTCTGTTCCCAATGGCATGAGGAGTGCTCAGGTGTGTGTGTGTGAGTGTGTGTGGGTGTGTGTGTGTGTGTCTGTTCCCAATGGCATGAGGAATGCTCAGGCGTGTGTGTGAGTGTGTGTGTGTGTGTGTGTGTGTTCCCAATGGCATGAGGAGTGCTCAGGTGTGTGTGAGTGTGTGTGTGTGTGTGTGTGTGTGTGTGTCTGTTCCCAATGGCATGAGGAGTGCTCAGGTGTGTGTGGAGCCAAGAGACACTTCTGCAGCTTTCTCCGAGTGCTCTGTTCTTGGTGCTGTGGACAGAAGGGACATAAGGATTGCAAAGGCCTCCCAGAGGTTCCCATGGTATTCCTGTATCCATAGAAAAATCACTCCTGGCAACAGGTGATGCTAGAGAAGCAGAACTCGGTCTCTCAGCACAGGAGGATCCCTGGGGTTTGCGGGCTGGCTGGTCTGAGTTGGTGAGCTCCAGGTTCAGAGACAGACCCTGACTCAAGAGATCAGGTACAGAGTGGTTAAGGATGACCCGATGTTGCCCTATGACTCTGCCAGTCAAACACACACATGTATGCCTATGCATGCATATACATATGCACACACCCACATGAGTACATGCATATACCATGTAAAAGGATCTGCTGATGCCCATTGTAGAAAGAAAGTGCATGCATTTACCACACACACAAACACACACACACACACACACACACACACACACACAGATCTGTTGATGCCCATTGACTGAATAAAGTGACATGGGTGGAAGAAGCTTCTAGAAACATTCTCATGGATGGAAATGGCCACCGTGCCTGAACAAAACGATCCCTGGCCAATAAGCTGCATGGTTGGCATTACTCCCTCCAGCTCATGAGTGTGGGTGCCGGAAGTCACACCTCAGCCTCTCAAGGCAGGGGTCCACCACAGACATGGCCATTCATGGTCCTTCACTGAGGCCAGCAGGGAGGTCAGACCCACGAAGCTGCCCATGCTGCTTTGCTGTCTGTCCATCAGGGAGGCTATTTCAGCCACCCGCTGGCCAGGGTGCTCGTCGCTCCCCTCAGAGACTGTCTTTGCACTGTGTGACTTTGAGAAGTTAAGTGTGACACTCATTTTGTTAATAAGCCTGAACTTTTGAGTTGGCTGAGAAGACGCTGTAGCCCCCAGAGGGCTGGTGTGGCTCCAGTCAGTGCAGTCTATGCCTGGGGATATGAACAGCTCCCTGCAGCAGCCTCAGCATTTGCCAGCGTCTGAGGCTGGAGGATCTGCCAGCCTCTCTGTGCTTGTGTGACCTCTGCAGGGAGCGGCTCCCAGCGTCCTCATGTTTATTCGGTTTTGATGAGTTGTGTGCACAGCCAAAGGCCGCCAATTGACCTTACAATGCACCAGTGTGACAAAATGTTAGATTTATCTCTGACCTTTGGGTCCCTGCAAGCAGCTGGTGGCCTCGTTGGACTAAGTCTGAACAAGTCTCAGCCTGAGCTGCATCCTCCATTCCCTGGGACTCCTGTCAGAGCCATCTGAAAAATCAACCGGAAGAGCAGGAACCAGAATGAGTGGGTCCTGCAAAGCGGACATATCCCATCAGAGCAGGAGCTAAGGGACCATCTCAGCGCCCTCCCCAGCCTCTTACAGCAGATGCTGTGCTGGACAGTGAACTGATGTGTTTTCCAGAATGGTGCAGACAGGGGCTGCCTCCACCCACTGGCCAGCTTGCAGCCGTGGTCCTCACCACTGCCTTCCCTCCCGAGCAGGCTGTTCTTGATGGTGTTCCAATTCAGGAGGTCCCATCTAGGGAGGTCCCGGGAGCCCAGAGCCAGCATCAGGGCGACCGAGTGACATGCCTACCCCATTGCCCTCTGCCCTGCACCCTTGACACCACCACCCCTGGCCTTGGAAGCCATGTTCATAGGAGGTAAGGCGCCAAATGGATATGGACACATTGTAGGGATAGAGTTCTTGGAAGGGTACTCAGAGCATTATGGGATGGAGAGGACAGGTCACTAGAGAGCTGGAGGTCCAAGGTCAAATGAAGTGAAAGCACCAAGGGCTGCCTGCCGTACGGCACCCTGCACAATTCATTGTCAACACAAAGGCCCAGTGCAGGGCAAGGCTCCATGTGCCTAGGCAGACAAGTCTGGTTGCTAATGTGAGGGGAGGGTTGGGCTGAGCACAGAGGAAGTAGGCAGGCCTGAAGTATTTTGGAAACTGTTTATTCTAAAACCACTGGGCAGCCATTGCAGGCTTTAGTGGAAAGGCAGAGTGTGGGTTTGACTGAAATCTGGTGGTCTACACTAGGCTCCTATTTCCTAGTACAGAGGAATTAGAGTCAGGAAAACTGTGAAAGAGACCTCGGATCTCATCAGAGGCTACTTACTCCACACACAATGCAACCTCAGAAAAAGCCATTTCCCAAAACTCCTATCTACCGCTGAGGGAAAGCAACCACTCTCTCCAAATCATCTTCCTCTACCACCAGAGAGGAGGGTCCTGCCTCCCCAGCCTCCTTCCCCTCAGCGTCAAAGGGCTTAATGAAAATAATTCCTAGCAGCTGCGGTTCTGAGGGTCCTGTGCCGGTGGGATGTGACTTCTGGTTATCAGTAGCATGTGTACGCAGGACATGCTGTGAGAATGGAGCCTGAGGAGAAGTTCTACTTTTAGGGGGCGGTGGCAGACTGAGCTGGCCGGCCCAGGAAGAACCAGGTCATGAACACCTCAGGCTACCTGAAGCTACCCCCTTAAAGTACTCACTCCCTTTACAGCCATAGCTAACAGTGGGCAGGATAGGCCAGACAAAAGTACAGCCCAGAGTAGCCCCACAAGCAGAAATGTGAACATTAGGAGTATGTAGACCCAGGATTGGGTGACCCCCATCAGGAACATATTGCTTCTTACATTGACTGGGTTTCTCAGCTGCTCCTAGAAACTGAGCCTCACTGTCATCGAGAGTGACTGTCCCCTCCCCATCAGCTCCAGAGAACTGTGAAGAATGAGTCATCAGTCCATGGCAGGATGACCTCTAGACTGTTCATGAGGGCTTAGGTACATACACTGGCTAGGCCAGGATCACGAGTCCTCCAATGGGCCAAGGGTGAAAGGTCAACCCACCCAACCAATGCACCAGTGTAACAAAAGGATTGAGAGGACTTTGGAGGCCCCTACAGAGCCCAAAGTCATCGTCAAGTTGAGGATGGAGGCGTCAAAACTGAGTCGTCCCCTCCCCCAAGAAGTGTGCCATGCAGGCTTGAGCCCAGGAGGATGAATGGATGGGTGGGTGGGTTGGTGGATGGATGGATGGATGGGTTGGTGGGTGGATGAATGGATGGATGGATGGGTGGGTGGGTGGGTGGGTGGATGGCTGAAGAGAGCCATTTAGACACGGCAAAGCTAAAGTAACCTTTCAGGGTCCCTGCGGCCATCCCAATGTTGCAAAATGTTGCCATGACTCCCTCTGGTGATTTAGGATAGAACATAGGTGGTGGGTCAGGTCTGCAGGGTAAAAGAGCCTCAGACAGATTTGATGCAGCTTGCTCTGTATCCCCTTCACCGGGATAGAAGTTTCTAGATGAGACACGAGAGTGAACTGAAGTTACCTGTGTGTGGGATGCTAACCACGGTCCCTTCCCCTAGAAATTTGTGGCCCAAATTCAAATCTGCAGGGGCAGAGCCAGTATTGTGGTGCTTATGGGAGAGAGTTGAAGGGATAAAAGTGTCAAGGATTGATAGGTGGAGGATGGATTGATTGATTGATTGATTGATTGATTGATTGATTGACATGTTAGTGGATAGATATATGGATGGGTTGGTGGATGGATGGGTGTGTGTGGATGGATGGATGGATGGATGGATGGATGGATGGATGGATGGATGGATATGTGGGTGGGTAGGTTGATTGTTGGGTGGGTGGATGAATTAATAGGTAGGTGGGTAGGTGGATGAGTGGATGGATGGGTGGATGGGTGGGTGGATGGAAGGGTGGATGGTTTGGTGGATGAATGAGTGGGTGGGTAGAAGGATGGATGGATGAATAGGTAGGTGGATGGATGGATGGGTGGCTGGGTGGATTGATTGATGGATGGGTGGATGGGTGGACAGATGGATAAGTGGCATATCCCCCAGACATACCAGTGTTCCTTCCCTACATGATAAGAATAAACATAAGGTACTCTCCCGTCCTGAAAATCCCAAGATGACTTAAGCAAAATCCATTTTGTCGAGAGCCCTTCCCAGTCTGACCAGTAGACCTAGTCATATGTCGTGTAAGAGCAAAAACACCAGTGAGATGACTTCCCCAGCTCTAGCATCTGGAACTGTGGCTGAGTGATTCAATGTGGGCCCAGGCAAGGCAACCCTGAGGCCATGGCTGAGGTGTGCACTCCAAGCAGATGGTGTCTGGAGAAGGACAGTGAAAACTTCTGCATATGTGCAAGGGCGCTGAGCAGGTTCTCAGGTCCCTAGCCAAGCGTGCAAGGGCGCACCAAGCGTGCAAGGGTGAGCCAAGCGTGCAAAGGTGCTGAGCATGTTTCTCCAGTCATGTGTGCAAGGATGCTGAACAGGCTCTCCAGTCCCTAACTGTGTGTACAAGCATGCCGGGCAGGTTCTTGGGTCACTAGTTGTGTGTGCAAGGGTGCTAAGCAGGTTCTCAGGTACCCAGCCAGGTGTACAAGGGTGTTGAGCAAGTTCTTGGGTCACTAGCAAGGACTGGAACACTAGTAAGAATGAGAGAAAATAGTGGAGCCCTTGAGAGCAGCTGTGACTGAAGCTGCCCTGTGTCTCTGCAGACAGAAGTCTGTCCCTTGTTGATAAAGGACTAAGAAGGGAATTGAGTCAGCACAGTGGGCTTGGGGGGAAAGAAAGCCAGGGATTGAGTGTGTGGTTGGCATCAGGAGAAGTATGTGGGCTGTGATGGCATGCAGCACAAGACCAGAGACTTGGAGTGGTGTGGAGAAGCGTGTGAGGACTCCCGTGTACTGTGTGTGTGGGCTGGAAGTGAAGGCAGCCCATTTGATCCAGCGTAAACACTTCCTGGCTTGGACCTCTAGGAACAAAAGCCACCAGAGTGGGTCTCAGTGCTGCACCCCAGTGCTCCCAGTCTAAGTGGAAGGTGTGGTGGCAAGATGGCATTCCCCTGGATGTCCAGATCCCAACCCACAGAACCAGGGATGTGTAGCCTCACATGGCACAGGACTCATGTGGTAAAGGACTCTGAGATGAGGGTGTGCCATGAGTCAACCAGTTGGATCTGATCACAATCCAAGGTTTCCTTGTGAGAGAAGGGGGGATAGGGACCACAGCCAGAGTCATGAGGGTGGCAGGAGAGGCCTGTGGGAGATGGAGGTAGGAAATGTTCCCCTAAACCACTTAGAGAGGACAGGTGCTCCACACACCTTGAATCCTTCCCAGGAGACCTTCTCTGACCTCTCATCCCCCAAGCAGAATGCTCCCAGCCTTGGATCTGTGGTTGTGTGTTAACGTAGCTGCAGGTACTTTAAGACCCTCTGGGCCTCTCTGGTCATGGCCGCATCTCCTTCTCTGAGGTAGTTACCTGAAGGGCGGCACCATTCTCTGCCACCTGACACGATGGCTCTGTAACTTAAATTCCCTGAAGCGAGCCTCTGTCCCATTGTGTCCCATGGTTCAGAAGGGAGAGGTCTCCATTGCTGTCTCCTTCTGAAAGCTCTGGATTTGTAAAGAGATCGTGTGAGGGGGAGTGGTCCATGCAGGGCTGCATCATGCATCCCTGGCAGAAAGAAAGAAAGAAAGAAAGAAAGAAAGAAAGAAAGAAAGAAAGAAAGAAAGAAAGAAAGAGAGAGAGAAAGAAAGAGAGAAAGAAACAAAGAAACAAAGAAACAAAGAAAGAAGAAAGAAGAAAGAAAAGAAAAGAAAGGAAAGGAAAAGAAAAGAAAAGAAAAAGAAGCCATGAGAAGCCTGGCAAGTCTCACCTCACGTGGATGCTGGGTTGATGTTCCCATGACAGCTTCACCCTTACCAGGTTTTTATTATGTGGTGTGTATGTGGCCTGAGGCCGCTGCTCTTCAATGCTCACCATCTCCCGCAGGCAGGGAGGGCCAGCCTGGCAGGTTCTCTAGCCCGTTCTCACATCTTCGGCTCATAGCGCTCTCAGGGCACATCCTGAAATAAACTCGGGAGTATGAAGCTGCCCACAGAGCAAATAGCACACTCCGGTTGCCCCGCTGCTAAGGAGAAACTGAGGGTGACCTCTCTCTTCTGGACCCTGGGACACAATGGGACAGAGGCTCGCTTCAGGGAATTTAAGTTACAGAGCCACCGTGTCTGGTGGACTGCTCGCACAGCTCACACTTCTTGAGTTAAGTTACACCTCAAAAGGAATAAAGCTCATTCAAGGAAGGGCTTGAGCCAAGCCAGCTGCTCCTGAGGTGAGAGGTACAGCTGGCTGCCAAGGTGTGGGCAGAAGCTGCCTGATCTCCAAGCTTCCCTCTTCAGCCCACAGATAAGCTCTCCTTGAGACTACAGGGCAACACAGGCAAACACAGACAGACCAGAGCAGAGTAAGGGTCAACCAGAAGAGAGTGAAGAGGACCCCAAGAGATGGGTGTGCTTTCTAGCAGGAAGAGTGATGCTATAGAATATAGGGGGTCTAGCCAGGCCCTCAATAGAAGGTGCGTTTACATTAAGAGAGTGTTAGCTAAAAGCCTGGGAAAGAAGTATAGAAGCTCATGGGTGGAAAAGCTTGAGCCAGTCACGGGAAACAGGAGACGCAATTCCAGAGACCCAGGAGTGGGGTCAGGAGAGCCAAGCTCTGAGAACCATTTGCCTGCCATCGGCACATGGGGGTGAAAACTTCCAAACGTGTGCTGCCCCTAGCACCCCGAGTTCTCCAGAAGCCATAGTTAAAAGAGTGCAGTATTCAGAAAAGGGAGTCCATTCTAATTTTGCATTTTACTTAATACAGTGGGTTTGAAATGCTGTCTCGGTGTACAGCCAACATAAACTGCCACTCATGAGCCGTTGACGCTTGGGAAGTCTGCAGAACCCTGGTGTATGAGCCACACTGTAGGACCTCCCAGCTTAGCTAAGCTATCGTGTGAGACTTTTCCTCGGGAGACGAGAAGAAACATCGGCCCACCCCAGACAGGGCACCAGAGACCAAAGAAGCAATTCCACCAAATCCGACTTGGTGCAGCAAAGGGCTTACTGGAGTGACTGACAGTACATGGAGGACCCAAAGGTAGATGTGTCATCAAAGAGCCCACTGGATCTGGTGGCACCTCACAAAATTACAATCCTGGCGTTCTCCATACCGCACAAAGGCAGCTTAAAGGATCAGAGTCTCCTCCCCTGCAACTGCTCACTGCCCTTGGTCCTGCGAATCCTGTTCATTTTGGCTTTTCTGATTCTGTTAGTCTGCTGTCTCCCTGAGCCTTGTGAGGCTCTGTCCTCCCTCCAGGAGAAAGTGCTTCCGTTTGGGGGTAGTTCTTATACAACAGTGTGCTCGCCCATTTCAGTGGCTCTGGAGCACCATGTAGCCAGAGGTTCAGTGAGGCCTCAGACCCTCGCCACACCCCCCTGTTCAGGATTAGAGGCACACAAAGACATGTCAGACCTACCTCCTGGTTCTGCTGCCTCTTTTCTGCAGTCAAGTTTGACTGGCTCACAACCACACACATCCCTACAGCTTTTGCCGTTGGGTTAAACTGATTGAGCAGTTTCAAGAATCCCCAGAGCCTGACACCTTGACATAACCCTGCAAAGTCCTTCAGGAGAGGCCCTGATCTCTGCCAAGACAAAAGAGGGAAGGAAGAGCCATGGGACGATCTGGCGAGGGTAATGGGCTGCCACCTCAGGCTCCTACTTCTGGATACACTGTGTGGGGTGGTGGGAAAGCTTAACACACCCCACCCCTGCTTAGGAGAAGGAAACAGCGATCCTGTAGGGATCCTGGCTTGGCTCAACTCACCTATGACCCCTCAAGTTTGGACTCAGAACCTTCTTCACAGAGCTTTCCAAGTATCTCTTACCTGCCAAGGCCACGCCTGGCTAGAGCACCTATACTCGGGCCCTGTCCATCTGTCCATCCATCCATCCATCCATCCATTCACCCATCCATCTCCTCCTCCTTCTCCTCCCCCTCCTCCTCCTCCAGAGAAGCACAAGCTCCTCCTGCTGCCTGGACTGGCCCTATAGACTCCTCTAGATGATGTAACCAAGATGTACTTGTGTGCCCAGGAGGCACCAATCCCTGGAGGCCTGCTTGATGTAGTCTAGAGCCCAGATAGGGACAAAGGAGCAAACCAGGCTGCAGAGCCTACAGCATGGGCATCAGGCTGTAGAACAGAGGGAAAGTAGACTGGTCCCCACATCAGGAACGATCGCAGTGGTCAGGAGTAGACCAGTGGCCATGTGTGCCCTGATGCCCAGCAGCCTGAAAGCTTCTATCAGACCACCAAGTCCTTGCTTCTGGCTGGACCAGAGCAGAAGCAACACCCTGCCCCCCATAGCAGTGTGGCAGAGGGGTGAGAGTCTGGGTGTTGCAGGAAGGGAGCAGGTAACCTACTTAAGACGGCACCCCCATGTGATACATTAGCAGCACCGTTTGCTGGCTGAGAACGCGCTAAATGAGCAACACCAAGGGTGTTCGAGGAGAGCGCCAGATCTGTCTCTTCATTAGGACCTTCCGGCCATACTTCAACAGCACCCAGCAGACTCTGGGGCTCTGTTAATGCGTGATCGTTGTTGCTAATGCACAGGCTTGAAAATATACCCCTTTCTTCTTTTAAAGAAAAAAAAAGTCAGCAGCACTTCACACATCGTTTTCCTCAGCAATTCAGACTGGCTTTTTCTGCGCAGGTTCCAAGTGTAGAGGGGTTGGTATAACCCATGGGATAGCAGCAGGCTGCAGAGAAACACACAGGCGGGAGGGAGGGCAGTCCACGCAGACAGTACACAGGTGACACAGGTGTGTACGCAGTAGATGCATGCTTGTATCTGTCTGTGTTAGCCACACGCCACCCGCCGGTGAAAGCTGAGTGCACTGAGGCATACGTATAGACACGGATAGAGACCTATCGCCTTTTGCAAGCTATGATCTTGCTAGCTCATTCAAAGTCCTTGCAGGAGAATGTGGGCAGGAGAGCTTCTGTCATGGACCCAGACATTATGTGGCGTGGACTGTGGTAGACACCCGGATGCCCCCTCACCAAGAACGAACATTACTGCCAAGCCATGCTTAGCATGTTTGTCACGTGCTACAAGAGCAAATGGTCACCGAGAAGAAGGGGTCGAGCAGCAGGATGCTCTCTCACAATCCTGGGATCAGACATTTGAAATTAAGGTATTGTTAGAGTTAGTTCCTCTGGGACAGCTTCTGATGGCTCTGAAAGCTCGTGAACTTTCTTGTCTGCAAAAGCACTGCTACCCCATCTCTGTTTCCCCGTGCCCTCTTCTCTGCCATCCTGAGTTCTTGCCTTCCCTCCCAAGGATGTTCTCCCTGATTGACAGCCCGCCCACCCTGATCAGCACAACCTCACTGCCATTGCAAAGTGCTTGTCACAGGAGCACAAGGACCTGAGTTTGGGCCACTGCACCCGTGCTTTAAAAAGCCAAGTGCAGGGATGAACCTGTGATCTCAGCACTGGTAAAGGCAGAGACAGGAGGATCCCTGGAATTCATTGGCCAGTGAGCCAGCCTGAGCCTGTGAGTTCCAGGTTCAGAGGGGGGCGGGGAGACAGAGAGGGAGAGGGAGAGGGAGAGGGAGAGGGAGAGGGAGAGGGAGAGGGGAGAGAGAGAGAGAGAGAGAGAGAGAGAGAGAGAGAGAGAGAGGGAGAGAGAGAGAGAGATTGATTGAGGAAGATAGCTGATGGCCTCTGGCTCCCATAGATGAACTGCACACACACACACACACACACACACACACACACACACACACACACCGCTACACATATCACACAATATGCACATGTATTCATCCATGCACACAGGCACATTTTAGCATTTAAAACCTAGCAAGTCCCCATACCCTCCCAGCTGTTTTGGACTCCCTGTCTTACCAGCAGTGGGAAGAGGGGGTCTGCTGTCTACAGCAGGACTTGTGTCTCCTGGAGATCTCTCCAAAGGGCTAGGTTCTCTTGGGATGGAGGGCTAGGGTGGCCCATTTTCTTTCTTTCTGTTCCCACCCACTTCTCCATCAAGGAAGGCATGCTGAGCAGCTTCTGGGGAATGCTCAGCCCATGTCTGTGTCCTTTAACAAACCCAGCAATGGTGTCACTGAGGGGACTGCTCATGGGCCCTCTAGTATCCCAGGACTCCTCTCAACAGGGGAAACACCCACCTCCCATGCTAACAGCCTTTTCCTTCTTTCAGCCACATAAACCTGAGGCATAATTTAACGTGAATTACCTACAAATTGTATACAGTGCTTTGCGGCTAAGAAGCTTTTTGCAGGGCTCGGTATAAATTTTCTCCTTTGTCCAAATCCTACAAAATCCTCTTTCTGAATTGTTAAGATTTTCTGCCATGCATAAAAATGAGGTTTAAATCACCCAAAAGGTGACAGGAAGGCATTAGACAACTCTGGGAGCCTCACAGAAGTGCATACAATTTGAGGCCAGTCAGCTTCAGGCCTTAACCAAGGGGACAGGAAGGCTCAGCCTTGACCAACAGGCGGGAAGAGAATCATGGCCATGGTGGAAACCTAAGTCCTCAGTGCCTGGCCCAGAGAGAAGGCTGCCCCCTATAGGTGCTTCCTGGAAACAACTGCAGAGGCTAAGATGGGTGCCCCTGAGCTGAACCTCAAGAAGCCCTGTGGAGACGTGAGCAAATAGTTCCTGTCATTCGTTCCACACTCCATCAGCCTCCTGGACAGAAGAAAACAGTGGAAAGTGTTTTCATGTTCATATTGAGGACAGGCAGGATGTGGGCTAAAGCAAGTCATTCTGGAAGTGGCCCCAGGGTTTCGGCTGCCAAGTGATTTCAGTAGCCCTCATCAACATCAAATTGCTGAGTATCTGCCTCCATCCTAAGTCATGGGATCTGGGAGGTCCTGACCTTTAAGGCAGATGGATGGATACATAGACAAATGCACTTGATCTTAGCCAAAGTGGTAAGAAACAACGGATTGAGTAAGTGGATGGATAGATAGATAGATAGATAGATAGATAGATAGATAGATAGATAGATAAGAAGGACAGATGGATGGAAGGATATATGAGGATGTGAAGGGAAGGACAGATGGACGGATGGATAGATGGATGGATGGACGGATGGACAGACAGATAGATAGATGGATGGTTGGATGATGGGTAGATGGTGAATGGATGATGAATGGATGGATGGATGGTGGATGGATAGATGGTGGATAGATGATAAATGGATGGATGATGGATGGATAGACAGACAGACAGATGGACAGATGGATGGATAGATGGATGAATGGTGGATATATGGTGAATGGATAATGAATGGATGGATGGATGGTGGTTGGATGGATGGATGGATGGACAGACAGATAGTGGATAGATGGTGGATGAATGGATGATGGATGTGGGTGGATGGACAGATGGATGGTGGATGGATCAATGGATGGGTGCTGGTGTGAGGAAGGGGATGAATGAATGTGTTGATGAGTAAATGGGATGGAGAAAAGGATTCATCAGAGATAATGACTGGAGGAAGTGTGGGCTTTGCCTGTACCACCTGTCCCCAGCTCTTGCCCTGGAGAAAGCCTCGCAGTTCTGGCTTAATCAGAAGAAAGCATGGGAAACCCCAGAAGGGAACCCCAGATTACTTTCAGATTTGCAGGTTTACAACATTTGCTATGGAACGGGGTTGAGACATTGTAAGTGAATCTCTAGAAAGCATACCTCGGCTACCCACACTCCCGCCACTACTCTTTCTTCAGGAAAATTCCCCACAAGAAAACAAGTGTAAAAAACACACTGTGAATGGTCTCCCTCGGCCACTTTTCAAAAAAAAAAAAAAACCTAACACCTTTTTTTATAAAGATAAAAATGACAGACTAGAGTCTATTAAAGAAAACATAAAGTCACCGTGTCATTCGGGGCTGGCAACGGGAGCTTGCTTCGTGTGACTTTGACACAATATTTTCTTGCAGAAATGTGTTGGTGTGAATTTATACTGTGGGAACAAACGTGCAGGGAGTGACTAAGCACACACAGCTGTATTTCCTCGTCGACACAGCGCAGGGCATATGATGAATCTCCAGATCCATATGTTTGCCTTGTAAGACTCTGATCTTTGCAAATACAACAGATGTGTGGCTGGCAGAGGAGAAGCAACCACCAGAGGTAGAAACGGGCTGTGGAGGCAGGAACGGGCTGTGGAGGCAGGAACGGGCTGTGGAGGCAGGAACGGGCTGTGGAGGCAGGAACGGGCTGTGGAGGCTGTCTGCTGACCGAGTCCTGTCCAGCGTGTCCAGTCTTGCATGCAGAAGCCGCTTTCTCAGAGCTGTCCATCACTGGGCACCTTGGGCCCTCGCCTGTAAGGTGATAGGCAGATGCCCGCAGGGGCATGGCTAAGTGGGTGAAAACCGAAAGATCGTACCAACCCTCTAGTCACTGTCTCGGAGAACCTAAGATGAAGAGCCCATGGGTGTAGAAAGTTGCCAAAACAGTGAAATACATCCTCTACTTGCTAAAAATGTAAAAGTGTAAAATAAATTTTACATTGCATTCGACTTTACCCTGGTTTAAAACCCAACGGTGCTGGAGCAGTGGCTCCGTGGTTCTCAATGGAGAGCTGGCTGTTCTTCCAGAAGAACCAGACTCCCAGCACCTATGGTCTGTACCTCCTGCTCCAGACATACACACAGAGGAAACACCCACCCACGAAAGCCAGTGATGCAATTCAGGTACGATTTGCTGTCCTCTCAGCTTGAGTCTGCTGTGGACTATGATCACGATTGAACCCTGTTTGCATGTGCAGGGTCTCCGGCCTGGGTTTGATGTGGGTGATGCACTCTTGGCTTAGCCTTAGCATAGGAGAGTGACAGGACCCATGAACTAATTTCAGAGCCCTAATTGCGATGCCCAACTAAGGACATTCACACTGTCCTCCCGGCATTGGTCCTGTTCCCAGCTGGCTTAACCACCACTAATCTGTTTCTTGTCTGCCTGTTTTTCTTTCTGTCTCAGAGCTTTGCCTCTCCTGAATATTTCATACAAATGGGTCACACAGTGTGTGTATTTTACGCCTATCTTCTCTTGGTACCGTGTTTGGGGTACATTTGTGTGGTTTTCTGAAGAGGAGTTGCCCCTCCAAGGCTTCTGGTCTTCAGTCTTCCTCTGCTCAGCAGTGTCTTATCGTGTCTTAGCCTTATGACCAGAGTGCAAAGTGACAGACCCCCCACATATCTACTAGGGCCATTGGGCAACACTTCTGACCTGCCATCCCTCGAAAAGAGTGTGCCTCTTGCCAGTTCAAGCTGGTATCTTGGGCTGCTCTCACCAGTTTTGGCCTTTGTCATCATGGGCCTTGTCTAGTCACAGTGACAACCTTACTTCTAGATGAACAGTTGTCCCTGATGGGAGTTATCCCCACCTATCTGCTTTCCTGGTTTGGGGCACCAAGAAATCTACACTCTTAGAGCCACAAGAATCCAGTCCTCACAGAGTGAGCAGTTAGCAGGTGATGTGCCCCCGCCTGCCGCCAGAAGTCTAGAGCGCCTTTCGGGCACACTCCTCCGTGTTAACTGCAGGCAGGACACATGAGTCTGTGGAGTCTCTACACACTGGCATCCTCGCCAACCTGACGATCAATCCAGATGGTCTGGTCTTCCTAAGCCTTCCGAAGCCCTCTCCCTTACCCCATCAGGGGACATTTACACAACTCTTGAGGAGTCTGGTAAACACTACAGTGCCCTCAGATGCTTAGGCATGGTGGCCACTGCAGTGACCTCACATGTGCAGAAATGGTCTTCTTCTAGTTAAAATAGACCAGAGGAGTCTGCATGGATCCACATATATACATCTCTGCCAAGAGCAGGAGAGGCTTGCCAGCTTTTCCTAAAGGTGTCAGGATTTCTGAGAAAGTCCTAGAGTTCTACAAACTGACTTAAATCAGACAGCCAGTGTCCTGGCAAAGTCATTTACCTACCTGGCTGAGAAGGTCTGTGTGTGTGTGTGTGTGTGTGTGTGTGTGTGTGTGTGTGTGTGTGTGTGTGTGACATGAGATCCAGAGGCAAGCAGCAGTCCCAGAATGAGTGTGTCTGGATATGTGTGTTTGCACATGTGTGAGCATGAATGTGCATGTGATTGGAGGTCTGGGTCTAATAGGAACTCCTAAGGGATACATGTGCATGTGTGACTTTGTTGCACATAATGAGAACCTCCAGGGACCAGTAGGAACGTGTGTGTGTGTGTGTGTGTGTGTGTGTGTGTGTGTGTGTGGTGTGTGCATGTATATGTGTGTACCTATGCACATGTGTATGAGTATGTGCATAAACATGCACCTGTGCACATGTGTATGAGTGTGAGTGCATGAACACGCACCTGTGCACATGTGTATGAGTGTGAGTGCATGAACATGCACATGTACACATGTGTATGAGTGCATGAACATGCACCTGTGCACACGTGCATGCATGATCATGCACCTGTGTACATGTGTATGAGTGTGTATGCATGATCATGCACCTATGCACATGTGTATGAGTGCATGATCATGCACCTGTGTACACGTGTATGAGTGTGTATGCATGATCATGCACCTGTGCACATGTGTATGAGTGTGTATGCATGAACATGCACCTGTGTACATGTGTGTGAGTGTGTGCAGGAACACTAACAGAGGGTGACTGGCTTTCTACAGAATCACCTCAAGTAAGGCACACACACCCCCAGCAGCCAGCGATTGTACTCCCTTCAATGACAAGGTCTCTTGTCATTCTGAAGTCTGTCTTGTTAGCCCTACAGCTCAGGTGGCACTTTCTGTAGAAATCACATGTGCCCCTCCTACCCCTGACCAGCTCCAGCATATTGAACAGACCACTCGGGGTGTGCCTAGAAGCTCTGAAGCTGCCCCATGCCCTCCCCACTCCCAGGCCCCTCGTATTTGTTTCTGTGACCCAAGGGACCAAAAGTGGATGGTCCTCCCTTTTCTTCTTTTGATGTGATTTGTGCGGAACAGTTTGTCGGGGAGGCATGTCTTCTCACAGTGACAGTCCTCAGAGGCTGCTGAGTGTGGGAAGGGATGAAGGCATGTGACAGGGACACTGAGGTACCAGGATACCCACGTGGCGTTGTCCCTCCATGTCTGAGCACTGGGGTTTGCTGACTCAAGCAGAGGTTCGATTGGTGACTTGTTTTAATTCCATGGAACAAGCCAGGGAGATATTTTAGAAGCAGCTTAAAGCACAAGGAACTTTATTTAAAAATAGACCTGGCAATGTAAAATAGGCCAGGCTCCCTCCCCAGTGCACAAACAACACAGATTCGCTTCTTCTCCCAGGTGAATCCTTCACAAATGCTCCTCCCTAGGCCTCATGGGAGGGGAGTCTCAACAGGTAGGTAGCATTTGTTGCAGAAAACACCTGCTAATCCGCACACGGTCTATGAGGCAAAAATCTTCTTTTTTAAAACGCAAAAATTCAATCATGGTCCAGAGCCCAACCTTGAACCACAAGGGTAGTATGGGGCCCCGGGGCTTGGGCTTTCTTCTAATGCGTGACTCTTTTCATAGCAGGAATTAATTCACTCTACTTAACGTCTGTGAATTTGCCTAGCTATTTACCGTGGATCTTATTAGCACGGTTGTCTTCAGCCGGTGACGACCGCGGTGGAGCATAAGGCTGACCTCAGGCAGGACAAGTGCAGCTTGACACAGACCCGTCTCATGTAGTCAGCCAGAGTCAGCTCTAGTACACCCAACCCTGGGAAGGCCGCAGCTGTATGTAAACAACCATGCTGTGCAGCTTGGGGGAAAACGTCCAGAAGTTTGTGCACGCTCTCTCACCAAACATGCAGCTTTTAAAATTCTCCCAGCTCTGGCTGCCGGACACAGAAACCAGGGTGTAGAGGAGCCAGCACGCCTCTTTCAGAGCATGGATTAAAAGTGAGTTAGTCAAGAAGGTTCGGTTAGGTTAATACGCTAAGTTAATAAGCTGAGTTCAGCTGAGTGGTTAAATTAAGCTGGGAGGCTTGGTGAGCTCAGTTAACTTGTATGTTCAGAATGATGTGGCAGCCACGTTCAGGATATGTCCATTGGGAGTTGGATAAAACTGGCCAAGGCAGGGTAGGACATCCACCCACTCACCCCTTACGGCCACAGAGCCCCACACATACTCCAGGGCTACCTCTGAGTGTGCATGGTTTTTGCTAAGCTACACTATTAGAGTGTTGAGAGTCAGGGGCATGACCCTCAGTGTTCTCATTCAGCTGGTCTGCTCCTAGCCTCATTGGTCAAGAGAGTTGCACAAACAACCCACAAGTCTTGTTAGATTTCCCCACCCTGCCTTTGCCTTCCCTCTCACCAGCCAGGCCTGGGGAGACAGTGTCTGTGTTCAGGGAAGCTTCTGCAATAGCCCTTGCCCTATCAGTGTTGGAAGCCACAGCAGGTTCTGCCAGTTTTTGACATGACTCTTCTGCTCGGCAGGACCACTCAGTCTTGACTGTGAGGGAGATAGTTGTGTCCGGTGACGTCTTGCAGACATGTGTGGAAACCGAGGCACAGAGCAAACCGACACTCAGTGTGTCTGAAGCCCAGCCTGCCCACATGGGACCGTGATGTCCCCATTAGGCCTGCCATAGGTCCCCACACAGTACCGTTTCTTATCAGGGCTTCTGCGTGCTCCTAGGTCCTCACATCCCTTCCAGGATCAGGTGTTTCCAAGGAATCGACTTGCCTTTTTAATTTCAGCTCCTTTGTCTGCTAACAAAACTCGCACGTACAAGGCAGGAATAGTCCAAACCCACAGCTGTGTGACACAGTGGGGAAATGTTCTGGTAATTGCACCACTGGTGAGGGCACCCCCATAAGTGTTCTTCACACAGAATCGAAGTGTGTGCACATAGTGTATAATGATCTTTTAAAATTAAAATTATGCTACCTTTGCAAGCAGCTCTTCCTTCCCAGTGTGCCATGAGAAGGTACCCTACCCTACACTGGGAGAGTTTCTCCTGCTTGTGGGTGCTGTGACACACACCACAGCTTTATCAGAACAATGGCTGGGAACAGCCTGGTCATGTGGTCACAGAAGCATCTGACTGGATATAGCATGTGACCAGGAGGAAAGCAGGGTATGCACAATGCTTGGGGCTGAGTGAGTTCTGGGGCTGAGCCGGAACCCAGGGCCAGCAGGGTTGGGTATGGGGCAGCTGTGTCCTCTCAGCTGCTCATGCCCACTTGCCGGAGCCTCCTTTCTCCCAGAGCAACACCCTGTATCCCTTTGCAGGATCTGTGCGAGCTGCGGTGAGCCTCGGTGGCTCTCCCTTGGGGTCTTCTGGCTTTGGTTTTTGTTATCATAGTACCTGGCACAGATGACTTAGGAGAGGAAAAGGGTGGTTTTGATTCAGAGTTTCAGATGTGGGGAGAGCACAGTAAATCACTCAATCCGTATGACAGCTGGCCAGAAGCCGATGCCCTCTTCTGATGATGTATGCATTTGATGCACTGGCATGATACATGTAGGCAAAACCATTCATATTCACAAAATAAAAATAATCTCTTTTACAATTAAAAATAAAAGACACTCTTAAAACATGTGACCTTTTCCTCCTGCGGCACTCCACCTCTACCAGCTCGGAGCGGATGGTCCTGAGCCTGTCTCCCATGATTCATTGCTAGGCCAAATCTCTCCAAGCCCTTTCACATGGCTTCCTACTCAGAAACTTCCAAATACAGAGATCAGCAGCCCAGGGCTCTGGAAGAGAAGACATGGGGAATCTAACATAGGCTTGAGTGTGTGCTGTGTGTGTGTGCGTATGTGTGTGTGAGTAATACCTGTGTGCTGTGTGGGTACAGATGTCATGTGTGCATATGTGTGTGTCCATGTGAGTATGTGTGTGCATGTCTGTGCAAGGGCACAGATCTGAGATGTGCACATGCAGAGACGCCAATGACAGGCGTGCAATGTATGAATCTATATACAGGGATCAGGTGCATATGTGTAGTTGTATGTGTATATTCACGGTTATAGATATTAACTATAAGTGTGTGCACACATATGTGCATTGATTTAGATATTTTGGTATACGTAGGTATATGGTCCTGGGTATGTACATAGGTTCGGATATGTATTTGTGCATATATGTGTGGATTCAGACATTAGGTGTATTTATGTGTGTGTGTGTCTCAATAGATATAGACACTGTATTAGGTATATGAAATCATTTATTTATTTTTTGTGTTCGTATGTGTTTGTGCACACATGTGGGGATGTACACACCTCTGCATACATGCAGAAGCCAAGAAAGGCTTCTATCAGTCTCTGCCTATTCCTCTGAGAGAGGGTCTCTCCGAGAACCTGGGGCTGTGTTTTCTCGGCTAGGTTGGTTGATCCTCTTATCCCCAGGTTACAGGCATGTACAGAACCCCCACCTCACTCTAGCGGTTCTGGAGTTCAAACTCCAGTACTCATGGCTGCACACAAACGCTCTTAATCAACAAGCTATCTCTCCACCACTGGGCACATAAAATTTTAGACTTTGAACAAGGAAATCTCCAAACATAAAATGAGAGGTAAAGGGGTATGGAGCAGAGTGTGTGTTATATGTGAGTGGGTGTGAGTGAATGTGGGGTGGGTGTGGGTGTGAGTGGGTGTGAGTGGGTGAGGGGGTATGAATGGATATGAGTGGGTGTGGTGTGAGTGGGTGTGAGTGGGTATGAGTATGTGGAGGTATGAGTGGGTGTGAGTGGGTGTGGTGTGAGTGGGTGTGGTGTGAGTGTGGTATGAGTGGGTGTGAGTGGGTGTGAGTGGGTGTGGTGTGAGTGGGTATAAGTGTGTGTGAGTGAGAGGGTGTGAGTAGGTGTGAGTGGGTATAGGTATTGAATGGGTGTGAGTATGAGTAGGTGTGAGTAGTTGTGGTGTGAGGGAGTGTGGTGTGAGTGTGGTATGAGTGGGTGTGGAAGTAGAGTGGATGTGAGTGTAGGGGAGTGTGAGTAGGTATGAATGGATGTGAGTGGTTGTGGGTGGTTGTGGTGTGAGGGGGTGCAGAGTGCAAGTGGTATGGGTTGTGGGTCGGTATGCATATGTGTGCATGACTTAGTTTCATGTTTGTTTTTAGCACCTACATCCTTAGATTCCATTAAGGAATTTATCAAAGGAGCATTTACTTAGGTCCAGAGGTGCCAATGTCTTTGCATTCTGACCAGTGTCGTCCTGAAAGGATCCGTCTCAGAGAGGCAGATCTGAACCTAATCCTGCTTTAGGTTAAAGGAGAAAAACCAGAGGAGGAGAAAGCTGAGCATCTAAGCCCTTGTGCAGTGTATGCTGCCGGGGATGTGTGAGCCACACTTCTTAATAAGCATTTATCGATCGAGCAGGAAATTTTCTCAGATCTGCATCCGTGTCTGCAAGTCCCCCGGTGCAGTAGGGATGGGGCGGGGCATGTGTATAACGACTCTTCACCATCACAGAGCCCATCTGTGTGCTGCGTGACTCAATTTGCAGTCACTTATGTAATCTCTGCAGCAATTGATCAGAAAAAAATTGATTTAGATTCTGTTTTAATACCCTATTTTCGACTGGCAGTCAGTGTCTTTTGCAGATGCCAGCTAGGACCTCGTAAATGCCCGTGTGGATTTTGTCAAAAGTTAGCACATTTTTTTTTCTGAAAGCCTTTGAGCTAATAGTGTTGGGAGGCTTACTGAAAGAGATTTTTTTTTCCCCCTCAATGAACCAATTAAAATGATCCATGAGTTTGAAGCCCCAGGAGGGAGTCTGGTGAAAACACCATTTGGGGTTTGAATGGCTCATTTGGGGGATGTAGAAGTTCTATTAGCCCATCACCTGAGGAACTGTTTATTGCTGAGCCCGGTGACCACCACAGGGACAGTCACTGTTGTTCCTACCGGAATGCGATGGGATGTCCTGGTCAAAAGTCAGCACATGTTCCTAATGGCGTGAATGAGAAAGGTTATCGAAGACACGGCCTGACCTTTTACCACATCAAGGGGACTGTGGAGAGGTGGAAAGGGGGAAATACTGAGAGCGTCCCACCTGCCAGCCAACATGTAAGAGAGATGTGCCTTAAACATTGTCCCTCTGGTTACCAGACCCCAAGACACTGAGAGCAAGGCAGAGGCAAAGACCCAGGATCTGCATCAACCCGGGTGCCGGCCCTGTGGCCACCTGACAACATCAATATTGACATCCCAGGAAGATGAGCCACCGCCCTCTCCAGACAGTCAAGGGACCCCAGGCAGCTTCGCCCTCTGCACAGGCATCCTTGTTGTCAGTGGGTGTCGCGCAGGAGACAGCCCTGACAGAGGGAAGTGAAATGTCACATATCAGCCCAACTCTCCAAAGGAAGGCCCACCACGCCTTCAGAGACCGACAGCCAAATCCCTCATTCCTTCAACACCCGACATATGGCACGAAGTAGGGTGTGAAAGATAAATCTCTTTGGATAGGTGCAGAAAATCTGTGTGGCGCTCTTACTGCTTGGCTACATGGGAAGATGAAAACAGCCGTCTCTGAGCACAGAATTTTAATGCCTCAAAGCCCAGCCTCCAGATTGACTGTTCTAATGTAGGACTAATGCCTGCTTAGTGGAGAGTGTAGGGGTGTGGGGAAGCCAGAGAGGGAGAGCCTCGGGGCAGCTGTGCCTAGCCTTCGACTCTGCAATACGCCATGGACACTTAGAGTGTATTTGCTCAAGAACGACTTGACCAAGTTACAAAATAAAATAATAAAATCTTAAAATGCTTTAAGTAAGCTTTCTGCTGGGCCCCATTCTCAGCCACCATGGTACACATCTGGACAGAGAAAGCCAACACCCAGGAGCATTGTCTAGACGGTGACCAGCCGGAATTAGCAAGGCCCTGGAAGCCCATCTCCCTCCAATGTAGCTGGCCACGTTCAACCAGCCCAAAGTTTCTGCAGTTCCTCTGGGGGGGGGGGCTAGGGCCGCCCACGTGAGTCCAGATGCGTGGCTAGGGGAAAAGAGGGTGACAGTCACCAGGCAGGCCCCCTGCATGGCCTCTCCACCATCTTCCTAACTTGCTGAGTCAATGCTGGCCCTGAGCTTAGCATGGAGACGAAGAACAAGGCTAAGGACATAGATACAGCTATGTGCCCACACTCACAGGCTCCAGAGTGCCTTGAGGAAAGATAAGGAAAGGAGATACACACAGTGCTCATTACACACATACACAACACACCTGGTGCTCATTACACACAAACACACACAGGCACACACACACAGTGCTCATTATATACACACAACACACATGGTGCTTATTACACACATTCACACACAGTGCTCATTACACACACACACAACACACATGGTGCTCATTACACACAAACACACACAGGCACACACACAGTGCTCATTACATACATACAACACACATGGTGCTTATTACACATATATACACACACAGTGCTCATTACACACACAGACAACACACATGGTGCTTATTACACATATATACACACACAGTGCTCATTATATACACACAACACACATGGTGCTTATTACACACATACACATACAGTGCTCATTACACACATACACAACACACCTGGTGCTCATTACACACAAACACACACAGGCACACACACACAGTGCTCATTACATACAGACAACACACATGGTGCTCATTACACACACACACACATACACACACACACACATACACATACACATTACATACACAGTGTTCATTACATACACATACCACACATGGTGCTCATTATACACATACATACACAGGCACGCGCACACACACACATACACATGCATGTTCATTACATACACACATCACACACAGTGCTCATTACACACAAGCATGCATGCATTCACACACCACACACACATGCACACCACACACACACAATGCTCATTACTCATACATGCACACATACACATACATAAATACCACACATGTATACGCACACGCACAAAGAATAAGAGCACAAAGAACACAGTATGCTCACAGGACTAGCGTGAGAAGAGCCTGGAATCCATACTCCATAGCTTTTGGCACCACTGTCCTCAGAGTCCCTCGGAAGGAACGGGAGGGTGAGCAGTCTACAGCTGAGATCGGTAAAGTACCCATGAGAGAGGCCAGCACAGCGTAAGCACCAGCAGTATGCAGCCAAGTTCACCGTTTGCAGTACCATCCTGAGGAAGGCCCACCCAGCCTTCCTTGTAGGAAAATGGGCACTGGGTCCTGCTAGGACTGTCACATCGAAGCTTCCTATATGGCCTTATCCAGAGAAAGATGGCTCACTGTCCCCCTTGCTGCCTGCCCACAGCAAATGCAGGAAGTTACTTTAAACTGTGTGCTGGTGGCCATACTGTGCAAACACAAGGACCCCTAGTTCAGATCCCACATTAAAAAAACCAGGTAAGGTGGCACACGCCTGTCATCCCAGCACTCAGAGGCATAAACAGGAACACCCCAAGCTGGCTGGCCAGCCAATCTAGTCAAATTGGTCAGCTCCGGGTCACAGTAGATGGTGTGATATGACAGCACATGCCTTTAACACCAGCGTTTGGGAAGGACAGGCAGGTGGATCTCCGTGAGTTCGAGGCCAGCCTGGTCAACACAGTGAGTTCCGGGATAGCCAGGAATAAATAGAGGAACACTGTATTAAAACAAAACAAAACAATAGCAAGAAAAGCTTATTGCTATTGACCTCTGGCCTCCACATACATGTGCACGCACACACACACACACACACACACACACACACACACACGCACGCGCACACACACACACACACACACACACACACACACACACACACGGACATACATACACCATGAAAAAAGAAGAGCAGTGTCTCCGAGTCACCCACGCTGAGGTCCTCAAAGACTAGGCCCCAAGGACTGGAACCAGACAAGAATGGGTGTCCAGCTCACACAGTAGAAATGATGCATGGGCCCTGGAACTCCTGATCTCTGGGATGCAGACTCTTGCTTAGGAGAGGAAAGCAAGGCCCATCCTCTGTCCCTCCCTCCCCCAGCCAGCTCCCCTGGGTGTGGTACAGACATTCTGATGGCATTGCCAAGCTGACACCATGGAAGCAATGGAGTTGTTTTGCTTCACGGGGAGGTTGAGCATGCAACCTTGGTTCAGAGCCACTGACGCACAAGTGAGGCAAAACCACTGTTCGTAATCGTACAGGATTTTATCGGCACAAGACTACTTGAGCTGCAGCTTCAGGAGTGCTCCGTAAATCGAATTATTAGTAGTGCCATCTTCAGAAAAGGCACGGGGTTTTTGTGTCTGGGTCATGGTGTTATTTTTTTTCAAAAGTACTTTGAAAGGTTTTTGCAATTAATCTGCTGTTCTACTTGATTGAAACTTTGGAGTTTTTGACCCGTGTCACCTTCCTGCAAAGCAGACAGAGCCTCGTGTGTCTAACAGTCTGCCTTGGTGAGAAGGGACCTTGCAGAGCCTGAGGGGGTCATCAAACGCTGTGAGCACAGCATACAGACTGCCGATGGTCAGAGAGGGATGCTTGGATAAGCAGAATCCATTCTCCTGTCTACCCGGATGTGAGCTCCAACTCTGAGCTGAAGGCCACTCTCGGTGTGGGGATGCTAGTGTATTAAAACTCCTGTGCAAGTGTGAAAACGGGCAGCAAACCGCACAGGCAGTGGCCGGTGGCAGCATCTGGAGAAACCAGGCAGTATGGATTCCCATAGAGGAGGGCCCTGTGTGGCTGGGATTAGGGCTGAACTAGGCTTTGCCACCTTGAACAGGTAGGAGAGGAGGACTGATTCCCAAGCACAGAGAGAAACCTATACAGAGTGGTGTTCAGTTGTATGTGGCCATCTGGTAGACCACAGGAAAGGTGTGTGCTTGACCCTTGGTGACACTTTAGTGCCAGAGCTGGATCTGTGTGTTCATACCACCCCTCCCCCACTCTGCTCACACCTCCCCTCCTCCCCCCAACCACACCTCTCCTTCCCCCTCCATTCACACCTCCCCTCCCTGATCCATTACACCACCCTCCCCCCCACCGCCCTCTCAGTCTCACTCCCCAACTTGTTCTCATTTTAATTTTAACGCCTTGGATTTTAACAATATTTACTCAGAGATACTTCACCTTGTATTTTCATTTGAAGATATTAATAATGACCTTTCAGAAATTCCAAATAAACTTTTCGATAAATGGAAAGACAGATGGGAGGAGATCGGGCAGGGCTGGGGGTTCTGGAGTCACTGCTGCTCCCGGGGCTGTGCCTGGACCCTAGAGGACCGAAAACCTGGTTCCTGAAGTGGGCAGAATACAGTGGTGGGAAGGTGAGGGGTGCATGCTCCCCAGACTGAAGGATGTGGTAGGATTCCTCTCCTGATTCTAGAGAAAGGTCAGCCTTTCTGCCTGCCAGCCATTGCATCTGAGAATGGAGAGTGTGTGCTGCTCACGACTACCCCAAGCCAGAATGCTCAACTCAGGGTGGAAGGCATAGAGGGGGAGAAAGGGTGCTGTCTGGGTGGGTCACCTCCCAGCTCCATCTGCTTTCTGGTTAAAGCAGGTCCAGGGAAACAATCTTTTAAAGCTTCAGACGAGATGAAATGTGGGTCCCTTGTTTGTTTTGCCCCACCTTATCCCTGTCCTGCCTGTTGCTTCAGGACCCCTAGCCTCTGTTATATATTGACCCCCAACAGAGAGAGAGAGAGAGAGAGAGACAGAGAGAGAGAGACAGAGACAGAGACAGAAAGACAGAAAGAAAAGAAAGAAAGAAAGAAAGAAAGAGACAGAGAGACAGAGACAGAGAAAGAAAGAAAGAGACAGAGAGAGAGGAGGGGGGAGATCTTTAAATAGACTTTAAAGGACCTATGTCCTTGCTTACTTGGAAGTTGAGGTCCACACACAAAAGACCAAGTCAAAGGGTCAGCTCAATGAAATGAGGGCCCTGTTAGATGCTAAGGCCACACCCCTCTAGCCAATGGGGCAAATGGTGTGTGAGGCTCCCCTGAGACCACCTTCTTTGTAGTGTGACACACATTTCTGAAGTCCAGCTTATATACATGGAACCGGGCAACTCCAAGGCTGACACCAGCGTGCTCCGGGGATATCTCTAGGAAGCAGTGCTTCCAACTCACATCAGTGCTCCCTATCTCACATCAGTGCTCCCTATCTCACAACAGTGCTCCTGTCTCACAGCAGTGCTCCCCATCTCACAGCCCTAGTATAGAGAGCAGTAGCTGTGCTCCCTCTCACTTCAAAGGACCCAAAGGGTGGAGTCTGGGTCAAGAAGAGCTGAGCCTTTGTGATTTTGCCTGGCAGCTCCCAGCCCTGGCTGCCCATGTGTACGAGCCCCAGCAGGCTGCTTGCTCTGCTGACAAAGTCTCTCAGCCGGAACCTAGGGAAGGTCTAAATTGGGAGTTGAGGGAGCAGAGACTAGCTGGGGGGCTCTAGCTGTAAGGCACTGGCTGGGTTCTTCCGCATGCGATGTGTCAACAGTGAAAAATTACATCACTAAGAGCCAAGTCAAATACCCCAGTTGTGTCAAGATTCCCTAGATATGATGTGAGGAATAGCAGGCTCTCGAAAATGCCACATTGCTTCCAAGTAATGCCTGCGACTTCTTAGATGGGCACTGGGTATGATGCACACATATGCATTCAGGGTTGGCACTGCTGCTTCTCCCTCTGGGCAGAGCAACCACACACATACATACACATGTATACACACACACTCACACACATACATATAGATACACGCATATACACACACATACACATAGACCGGCACATACATACACACACACATACACATAGAATCACATACACATATACACACATACATACACACATACACATGTAGAGTCACACACATACATACACACATACACATATACACACATACATACACATAATCACACATGCATGCACACACATACACATAGATTCACACACATATACATATACATACATACATACATACACACACATAAACACTCACATACACACACACACACACACACACACACACACACACACTGAGCTCCTTGCATTCATAGGTTGGTAAACACAGCAGGCAGTAGAGAGGGAGCCCCTCGCATCCTTCCCTCTTCTCTCAGATCTCTCTCTCTCTCTCTCCTCTGTCACCCAAATGGCCTTAAGTCATGTTTGCACCAAGCTGCCTTTGGAGTGTGCTTCTTGGAGGTGACTTACCAGAACCAATAGGAATAATGAGGAACTCAAAGACCCACGACTGTCCCCATCCACCACCTCTGAGTCCCTGACTGCTGGCCTTCCTGTGGGAGCCCTCACCTCCCATGATAATACCAGGACAGTTGTAATCTGCTCCATGACCACAAACCAAAGAAAGTTCTTCAGAGACATGTCAGGAAGAAGTGCAGATGAAACGACCAGCACTGGTGGCAGCTGATTTCCCAAGGACATCGTAAGGGCAGTGCTATCTTCCAGTAGAGGGGAAGAACCCTGTGTGGTGGTTCCCACAACTGAAGGCAATTAAACCAACTCCCTGACACTGGGTAACACCCAAGCTGGGTACCCACGGGTGCTGAGATTGTGGCCCAATAGTACACTCAGGACCTCAGGAGCATGGGGTATGTCTGCTGCAGGTAACGAGGCTCAGCCTGGGATGGCTGGTGGCTGTCAGCCTCTGACTTTCGGCGTTGCTTCCAGTGGGGGCTAAAGAGAACCCTCAGAGACACATGGCAGTGTGTGCTGATGAGTACCTGAGCCCAGCTCCGAGACAAACCCAGCTTATCTTTCTCATCTGATACACAGGAGCTTGCACAAGCCGCTTCGCAAACATTTGAGACATGTTGGTCCTTGGGATCTACACTCCATGATCCCCAGACACTAAGGCACACCTGACCATCTGAAGAGAATGGCTGTCTGGACCCAGAACTTAGCTAAGCATTCACACTGCCTTTGCATCTTCAACTACAAGGAAGATGAAAATAAAACCATTGCCAATGGAGGTTGCTTGAGGGGCTCTTGTGGGCCTCAGCCTTCTTCTGAGCTCTTGGCAGCCAAGAGAAGCAGAGAGGAGAGCATGTGGGCTTGAGGTGAACGCCCCTCCCCTGCTCCTTAGCTGGGACTCATACAGAAGGTGCTTCCTGCTCCAGGGCACCCACTTTCTCAGCTGCAAGGAGCAGTCAACGTGTATGTCTCACAGAGTCGCTGAGAATACTCCCTAGCAAGAAACAAGAGGCCACCACTAGAACCAGCACCCACCCCACACAGAATTTGCAAGACCCACACCCAGAATGAGACTAAATGCCCCCAGGGAAGCCATGCAGTGATAGCCAGAAACCCAGCCTCATGGAGCTAGGCAGTGGTCAAGCACCAACCTGGAAAATCACAGGAACAAAGAATCTAAACCTTGAGAATAATTCTAGGAACATTTCTAAATTCTTCCCTCACCAGAGCCCATGACACACACTCATGACACTTAATCTCCCCGCCCCCTGCCTGGCGACATCACTCTGAGACTTTGTCTTGGCTGCTCGGGATGGCACAGGGACATGAGTGACAGGGCTCTGGTGGAGCTGCGCACTCAGCATTTAGGGGACTTGCCACACCCTTGTGCCGACAGCTTCTCCTGCCCGTCAGGTATATCCCCAACCCATAATATGTAGTTGGAGGAGCTGTGGTGGGAAGGGACCCTAAGAGACCAGTACCTCTTGCCTCTAAGGATGTGACCTCGGCTTCTATGCAAGCCTGGGAATGGAGGCCAGTCTGGTCAGTACCCTAGACTTGAGAATCTATCAAGCTCCTGGAAACCGTGGTCCCTATCCAGAACCCCCTAGGCCCTACGTCCACCCCTGCTGCTGATGGAGAAGTCTCTCACTCACTCAATACCCCACCTGCCAGAGATAGGCACTCCTGCCAGTATCTGGGCCTCTGCCTTCCTGGAAACTGTCGCTTGTTCCTGTTATGAGGGCAGAGAGAGTCAACTCTAGGAGACACTTCAGTCTGGGCTCCCACGAGCATGGCAGACTTCCCTTGAACCCCAAGTCCTGACAGGTTTGTTTGAAGGGATCACAGGCAAGAAGATGGGGCTAGAGGCACACTTCCACCCCAATAATGGCCTTCCCTTAGCAGCTCCTCGGGGTCATACACATGGTACAGGTGCCATCATTAGCAAGGCCCAGTACTAGGTCTGGACCCTGAGATACAGCCTCTGCCCCATGTAATCTCCTCTGCTTAGAATCTGCCTCCCCATCCCTCTCATCCTTACTGCCCTGGGTCAGTGGTCAGCCCCAGGAGATCAAAGGGATAGGGGTAGAGAGCCCAGCACATCCCATCACGGCTCCTGCTGGGAACTGTGTGCAGCAGTAAGTGAAGTGGCTAGGTCCCTGCCCATCCCCCTCTGCGGGTGAGTCAGATGTTACTCACGGAGTTCTAAGCTTGCTGAGGCCAGGAAGAGGTGAGCATAGTGAAAGTGAAGTGTGTGTAAAAAGGGCTTAGCCGGTCCTGAAATGCCCTGAGATGTTGGTGCACAGGAGGCCTGTCTAACAGGGCTGCTCTGTAGACCTGTGAACTTCTTCTCACGAAAGCGGTAGTGGATGGAGGGCTTGATACATTATTTCAGTGCCTGCTTTTAATGGAAATAGCGTTGTACTGTCGAACCATCAGCTCAGTAGGGAGTCTAGGATCCCGGGTGATTCAGTAGGGCAGCGGCTGGCACTGTGTTTGAATGCTACACATTCTGGTAAGATGGGGGTCTCTGCAACATGGACACCTATGGCCTGGCTGCAGGTCATGGGAGGGGACCTGGAAAGCATCAGACTTTAGGAGTTGTGGTCCTGTGGGGACTGGGGCAGAAAGGCCCAGAGAAGAGACCCCCTGGGCTGGCTGATGGGTCTATATGGAGGCTGGCCTGTGTGGAGAGACCTTTAACAGGGACAGTTCAGAACAATTCCCCTTTCCTCCTCAAGGCATGGTAGCTTCTAGAAGTGTTGCTAGAGATCTGCACAGAGCTCATCCCCACCTCATCCAACCCCAGCTCTGGCAATTGCACACAATTCCCAGCAGTGGGCGTCATGTTGGGATGGGTGACTAATGATCAGATGGTCCCTGGGTCTCAGTGAGGCTGAGACCCTGTCAGGAAAGACACAAGAGCTCAGTGCTCCTCTGATAATGCCCTAGGGCCCCATGAGGGAAAGGAGGTAGGAGGCCTGCTGGCCCCTTCCTAAACTGCACCTCTGCCCTTGTCCAGCCTTCATGCTTATCCACCTTCCATTCCTGCCTGGCCCACAACACAGCCCACAACAGTGGCCAGCTCTAGGATCTATAGGGGCCACCTAGAAGAGGCAAGGGGAAGAGTGCAGAAGTCTGTGGATGAGATTGACAGAGCAGGAAATGAGAAACTCTCCTCACAAAGAATGCCAGGTTCTTGCTCCAAGCTGGAAACAGGGCTTTCTTAGCCCTGAATTCCTGGCCCTCGAAGCTCAGGAATGTACCTGATCCAGATCAAGCTGACCCTAAAGGCTCTCCCAACAGCCAGTTGCCAAACAGCTTCCCATGATGGCCCACAGCCTTGACAGGAGGCCTCTCTGCTATTCCCACAGGGACTCCCAAGGCATGGACTGCCTACTGTCCAGTGGGGCACCCTTTACTGCCATCTGACCTCTTTCCTGGGTCAGGCCCCTCCTGTGTTCAGACCTGACTGACCTAGGTGTGCGGGGTATGTTTGTTCCTGCAATGCTGACCCCTGATGGTAACACATGTGGAACCGTGAAGTTGGCAGTGCTGGCAGCCTGGGACATTCTGCCTCACAGCTTCTGTCTCCCTGGCCTTCCTGTATTCCAGGGCACAGCAGAGCCTGCGCCTGGCTTTCCTCCCTGCAGCACGAGTGCACACTTTTAACCTTCTCCAGCACTGTTCCAGACTCCATCCCAATATACTTCATACTCTATTCTAGCTCCTACTAGGTTGGGATGAAGCCCTCCTCCCCAACTTGGACCAGCTTAATTTAGAGGGAGGGGCAGGCCCCATTATTTTAATCCTGAAAGCTTCAAAGGAAACATTGTATCTCTCAGGCCTCATTATTCTAACCCCGAAAGCTTCAATGGAAACATTGTATCTCTTCTGGCCCCAGGTCCCTCCAGCCATGTTCAGCCTTCATCCCCACCCGCTACAACAGCATAGCCGGAGGTGTTACAGTATTTTTACATCAGTAACAATGAGTAATGGAAGTTATACAAAGGCTGGTCCCCAATAGATGGGCTGGACGGCCAAGCTGAGCCTGGTTCTGCCTGCTTCCCTGCAGGCTGCAAGCTCCACTGGCAGGCAGCAGGCAGGCAGCCTCCACCTGGCACGTGGCAGGCTCAGAGTCAGAGCTCAGAGAATGGGAGGAGACACAGGCGAAGTTAACAGACCACAGCACCCAGAGGGCGTGCCAGCCACTCAAGAGCTTTGCTGTCCAAGACCACTGTCAGGCTATCACCTACCCATTTTACAACCACAAGAATGCAGAGGAGTGTAATGCTAGTCTCTTAAGAAGTTAAGCAGGGAGACTCCTGGAGGGGGCGCTCGCTTATCAGAGCAATACTGCCACAGCGGCTCACTGCTCACCACCTTTAGGAAGCCTGGCGCAACGGGTGGAGTGGGAGGCAGGGGGTCCTTATTTTTTCCCCACAGATGGCACAAGCTAATTATCCTCATTTGCGGAGCACCTTGCACCTCTGTAGACTTTTTCAGAACGTTGGAAAACAGATGATTGTGTCTGGTTTTGTAGCCGTATGCGGACTTTTTTCATTAGCAAGATAAGGCTGGACCATCTGTGCTTCAGAGTGAAGCTTGCCGCCAGCCACACGATAGAAGCTGAGACAAAAGCTGAGGAGAATGGTTCTCGATGGCCATAGGCAGCCAGCTTCTAACTCCCCAGATGCCCGTCAGGGTTTCACAATAGGTGGATCCAAACCCTCGGAAGACAGGAAAGCCCAGGGGGTGGGTCTGAGGTCCCTCAGAGTTCTCCCAGGTTAGCCCTGACTGGATGGTTTCCCAGTCCAGGTTCATGCTAAGCAACTAGGACTTTCCAGGGGAAAAAAATCAATAACCAGAAATCCCTGTAGTAAAAACTCATAACTAGTCAAAATAATGGGCATAGATAATTCACTGTGTGTCCAGTGGTGGAGGCACCATCTGTATCAGCCTGCCCTACCCAAGGCTCAGTGACATGGAGGATGACAGGGACAGAAACAACGCAATAGCCAGAGGCTGGGGAGGGGCGCTGTGACGTGCTGTTGTCTGACACATGGTCACCTGCACAGCGTCAAAAGGGTCAAAATTCCAACAGGAGTGGCAGAGGAGCCCCCAAGGCCCACCCTTGGCAAAGCAGATGTTGGCAGTTGATGTCTGCTGAGGGAGGGATGGTCACTCGCCTTTGGGAATATGCTGAAAACACATTGTATAAACGTATGACATTTTCAAAGAATTAAGTTACAAATAGTTTTAAGTTTCTTTACTGTGTATCCTTCAATGAGTTAGCTGCTGTCTCTTGAGCCCAGTGTCCTAGAGAAGCTGTGACTGACAGGCACAGCAGGTCCCAATCCCATAATTGACATGATGGGTCCTACGATGTGAGTCCTAGCTGAAGAACTCCACGAAGTACATGGAATGGGGGCCTCCATCTGCATGGCTTCAAGGTCACCTTCCTGGGCATGGCCCTCTTGGTAGCTTCCAGTCCGTGTCCCATGGCCCACTCCAGCATGACTTCCCAGGGTTAAGGGAATGAATGTCTAGCAAAGGAGACCTCCAGTGCACTTTAGGGTACCACTGCCCATCAGAGCCCAGAACATCACACAGTCACTGTCCAGGGAATGCTTGTCATCTTGCCTTTGGGGTCTGGACACCCAGCTGTTTACTCCAATCTTACGTGGGGCAATGCCCGAGCAGAAGCATCCAACCCTGAACTATGCTCCTCTCCTTGGATGATTGGTCCTACCATATCCAGGGATCTGTAGCACCAGCCATTGCTTAGCAGCACCTCACGGGGCAGAGACACAGCTGGGGTCCTCACTCTGTGCAAGAGAGAGCCAGTT
The DNA here is from genome assembly GCF_021556685.1 of Rattus norvegicus. Taxonomy (NCBI): domain Eukaryota; kingdom Metazoa; phylum Chordata; class Mammalia; order Rodentia; family Muridae; genus Rattus; species Rattus norvegicus. The sequence goes on from NC_141536.1 coordinate 167,679,817, forward strand.
AAACCATCTCAGCTGCACCACAGCCGCTCCTGGTGTAGAGCCAGCAGGGCCAGCAGGGCCAGCACTCTGGCCTGGCGCCCTGTGTGCATCTGCCCATGGAATGGTGCTTCCCATACAGGACCTTCTGCCCAGGGAATGGTGCTCCCCATACAGGACCTTCTGCCCATGGAATGGTGTTCCCCATACTGGGCCATCTGCCCAGGGAATGGTGCTCCCCACAATGAGCCCTCCTACTTGAACTAACAATGAAGGTAACACCATGCTCCCAGGCCAATCTGGCCTGAACAATCCCTCAGAAGACACTCCCTTCTCATACAACCAGAGACTGTAACCATGGTCTTTTCTCACCAGTCCCCAGTTCCCATGATTTGGAGGCTTTTTATGTAAGAATAAATGCCTAGGTCGTAAGTTTGGGCTTGCTCCCTGACTAGCTCGTAGCTGATAGAAGCAGTTTATTCTCTTCTGTGTCTGCCATGTGGTTGGTTACCTCTCCTCTGTGTCATACATCAGTCTCCTCCAAGCCCAGGCTGCTGAACTCTTCCCACTTCTCTTTCCCAGAATTCCTCTCTCTCTCTCCCTCCCTTCCTTTCTCTCTCTCTCTCTCTCTCTCTCTCTCTCTCTCTCTCTCTCTCTCTCCCTTCCTTTCTCTCTCTCTCTCCCGCTCTCTCTCTCTCTCTCTCTCTCTCTCTCTCTCTCCAGATGTCCCACCTTCTGCCTCAGCTCATCATCTCATTGGCCATCAGCTCCAATTGACAGGTGCCACTTCCACACCGTCCGTGCGCACCCATTCTCTCTATACTAGACTGTCAATGACAGTTGATGGTGAACCACGTGACTGGGAGGTTTGATGGTTTCTACCCAGAACTTTGGGTTGTCTGGGGTTTTATCTTGACAAATCTTGTTCATGCACACAGAGAAAGATACAAGCCACGCCTCAGTACCTGGCCATGGAAGGAAGCATCTGTGCTACGAAGCCTCTTACCAAGTCTTCCAAGGTGCCTGTCAGTCAGAGGTCGAGGCAGTGTTTTTTAAGTTTTGCTCTCAAAAACACAGGCTGTTTTATCCTGAGAGAAGCAGAGAACGGACAGAAATATCAGCAAGACCACAAGCAGCTGTGTGGAGTAACCGGGGTGGTTTGTTAACTGTGTCGATGTCATTTGCTTTGTGACTAAAACAACCATAAACATGGACATGTGCGCCCTCTCCCTCTCCCTCTCCCTCCTTCCCCCCTACTTACTCCCCCCCTCCACATGCCCTTTCACTCTTTCTCTTTCCCCTCGCTTGCGCCCCCCCTTGGTGATTTGACTGACCTTGGTCCTTGGGGCCAGTGAACTCACCCAAGAGCAGCTCCCCAATCAACCTGCCTTTTATATATTCTTTTTTTCAAAACAAAAATGGACATGTAAATACTCTGGTAGAATAAGGAGCTCTCCGGTGTGTGCCCAGCAGTGCCATAGACAGGCTCACAAGGAAATGTAACCAGCCTAGACACCCAGCTAGCCAGTCATAGATGGTGAAAATGTGGCTCGCACGTAAAAAGGAAATATCCTTCAAGCGTAAAGAAAAATGAAGTTCTCAGGAATAGATGAGCTTGTAAAATATATTAAGCTAAGTGACCCAAATTCAGAGAGGAAAAAACAGATATGTTCTCCCTCATGTATGGACCCCAGGCTATAATGTATACACACACAGTGTGTGTGTGTGTGTGTGTGTGTGTGTGTGTGTGTGTGTGTGTGTGTACAGTGGAAAGTGTGGACAGTGTAACATGCATAAAAGAGGCTGAGAGAAGGCAGCATTGGTCAGTGAGGAAGCAGGTGAAGACCCATGGGTGGAGAGAGTAGACAGGAAGCAAATTTTCTTTTTCGACTTTCTCCGTCGTAATTTCTGTTTCTTTCTTTCTTTCTTTCTTTCTTTTTTCCAATGGCTGTAAGTGAATCCAACTTTCTGAATATTGAAGTATCGGGAACCATGAAACAAACCATGCATAAATTATGCAGTTTGACACCGAAAGTGTGAAACCCTGGGCAAAGCCCTGCGGGTTCAGAGAGACAGTTTGGGAGCTCGAGGTGTTTGAGAGACTTTCTTGAACTGTGTGTGCACTGCTTTTATTTGTGAGCTAATTAGGAAAAAGTGTTATTGTAAGGTTTATCTTTATTATTTTTAATTATGCGTGTGTAGATATATGCATTTGAGTGCAAGTACCCCTGAAGCCTGCAAGCATCCGATCCCCCTGGAGCTGGAGTTACAGGCAGTTTAGAGCCGCCTGGTGTGGGTTCTGGGAACGGAGCTCGGGCCCTCTGGAAGAGCAGTACATGCTCTTAACTAAAGAGCCATCTCTCCAGTTCCATAAAATGTTGTTTTAATAATAATAATAATAATAATAATAATAATAATAATAATAATAATAATAAATGTTTTTTCCTTTCCTCCCAAACCAAAGAGATCATTTCTCCTTCATGTTTAAGTCATTCCTCTAAATGATGACCATCTCAATTCCCCAAACCCCTAGAGCTGTGAATTCTAAATGCAGGCAGCTGTGTTGTGCTGCCCTCCTCACTCAGCCTCTCCCAGAAGACTGGGAAAGCCAGTGAGCTGGGGGGATGCCTGGGAGTGCCTGACAAGGGTGTGTCTCTCTAGCTTGCTTCCTGAAGAAGAGATGATTTCTGGGGGTTTCTGTTCTGCAGGGGCTACAGGAGATTCGGAAGCAGGCAGGAAGCACCCCACTTTCCTAAAATTCAGGATGAACACGGGTGCTGCTCTGGGCTCCCTCTCAGGGTTCAGAGGCTCCATGAAGCCCCTGAATGAGGAGCAGCCCCGGGGTCTTCTATATCTCTCCTATTTCTCAGCAGCTGAAGAAGAGGGATGAAAGGCTGACCCTGGAAGGGGATGATACCCCACCTGCCCCACCAGCATCATTCAGGGTCTGCAGAAAGGAGCTGATGTGTGTGTTTGGAGGACATTTAGCATCCTGGGGTGCTCTGGTGCCAGCACCTTGGACACTAACAGGCTCAGCTCCCAGGAACAGGCAGGGCCAAAATGCTGAGCTGAGCTACCCTCCTGCAATCACGCTTTGTGTACATTGCAGCTTGCTTCCCTCTCCCGAGTGATTGCAAGATGGCAGGAAGCTCACCTTCTCTCTTGACCCATTCAAATCTCCAGGCTTCCAAGTTATAGGTACTGTGCTGAGTGTTCCCCTGAGTTCAGTGGCCACAGACACCTTGGAGAGTGAGCCATGTTAGCATTGCCAGTTCTCTCACCACAGTGAGTCAGTCCTGCCACTTGCAGGATCGTGCCTGGTAGCTTTTGGGTGTTGTGCTAGGTCCGACATGATCAGAGAAGTTTAACAAGTTCCTCAAGACCACACAGCTTGGTCCACTAGCTCCAAGCACTGGACCCTTACAAAGCAGCATGCTGTAGGGAAAGCATGCAGCAAGCTGTACTCCTTGGCCACACCCTCTAGTGGAACCACACAGTGGGGGCACTCAGAGGTGGAGTCTAGTAAGAGAAAGACTGGCATAGGCTGTTCTTTCCCAACAAGTCTTTCTCAGGAGCCAGGGGGATCTAAGCCAAAGGTCACCTTCCTCTGAGAGAGCATGTTCCTTCTGAGAGAAGCCGGCACTTGGCAGGGGCCTCAGAGCGACTAGGATCAAGTGATTCATCTGGACGGGCAGGGATGATGGACTGTGGGTGGGGCCAGATGGCAGAGAGTCTGCACAGCCCCCATCCAGAAGAAACCACTGGAGGGGGGAAAAATCTCTCCTGGTCCACTGACCTTTCTGCTAGTTTTAATTTGCACCCAGGAGCGAAGCATCAAGTAAGTCTTGGGCGTTTGGCTGCACGTGCCTTCAGTGCTGTCTGTTGAGATCCTGTGTTGAAATTATCCTAGATAATCACCTTGCAGAAGCTCTTCATTTGCATAACAGGCACAGCGCAATGGCTCCCTGCAGGCAGTGGTTGTCAGCTAGCTAACTGCTGTTTTTCTCTGGGCTGGGAAGGGGTGGTCATTGAGGACACTTGGGGATCCGGTCAAAGGCCACCTGAGACCTGTTTGCACGTTCCTGTCTCTTCCAAGCTGACTTCATTAGCCAGCTTTTACCCAGCCCAAAATCCATCCCCCATCATGGAGTTTAAAGGAGTCAGCCTCCCCAGCAGTACTCCTGCAAACCGTCCTTTGCTGGTGTGGCGATTCCATGACCTTCCTTAGAGAAATGGGGTGTACTAGCAAACTTGGGCAGAAGTAACCTTCGGACTGGACCCTCCTGGCTGGTGAGAATAGAAAAAGGATAGTAGGGGAGTGTGCGGTCCACCCAGTCGTCCTCTTATCCGAGGATGGGATATGGAAACTGCAGCCTCCATCACAGGGCTCGGCGACCTTACAGAGAGATGGAAGGCACTGGAGTTTCCTGACTGAGAGGGAGCGTTTGACCATGGAGGTGTGCAGTAATAGTTTCTGTGGACACAGGACTCCATACATCTGTGAAAAAGACAACCATGGTACTCCCCAGTACTACCCATGGCCTGCCTCTAGATAGCATGGGTAACCCTGGCCTGACAAGCTACCATGTTCCCAGCACAGCCAGTGGGGATGGCTTCCCCTTCCTGCATCCTGCAAGTCAGGTGTGACCATCAAGCTTGCTTCTCCCACTGAGTTGGAAGAAAAGCAAAGGGCACTGCTCCACACCCTCTGCCCCACAGCAGTCGGGACGATGTCTGCAGAGCCTGTGGCTTTATCTCCGTGCTCTTTGGAAGCAAGATGGGGTTGGAGGTGGGCGATCCCAAATCTTGACTCCTGCTTCTTCGGGGGTGACCCATGTGGAGGCCATGGATGATGGAGAAGGTCATTAGTAGGGGGTTGTGCTCTTTTGTCTGTGGAGGTCAGCTTCATTTTCGTAACAGATTTCTTACCACATCTCTAGGACACTATATACCCACGTGTCAAATGCCTGGTCCTATAGGAGTGTTATGGTCCCACGCTGGAAGGAGGTTCAGAAGTGACCCTGTTTCTTCTTCCCCTGGCCACTCTGTCTGGGGTGGGCTTAACTGCTAGGGTCATAACCTGCCCTTCCTTGGATTCCTACCAAGCACAGCTCCATCAAGAGCATCCCCTAGGTTCCAGGACCAGACACTCCTGGGATTCTCCTAAGGCCAGTGCTATGGAGTCCCTAGCAAACCCACCATCAGGCAGCCCAGGCTCCCTAGGCATCCTTGCCTCCTGAGAGTGTCTGCTCTTGATTCGGGGTAGACAAAGCGACCTAAACACCATTTATGCTAAAAGTTTCATCCCTTGGTTTTCAGGCACCCACAGGTCTGCTTATTTCAGGGGGTCTCCATGTACTTTGAAATTCTGCGTTGTGGGTGCGCCAGAGTAAAGAGGTCTCCCATGGAAAACCTGGCAGAGGCTGCCAGGCAGACCAAGAGAGTTAGAGATGGGGAAAAAAAAACATGTTTGCATTTCCTGGGCTGCTTCTTATTATTGACTCTAGGAAAATGGCTGGCAGCCAGCGTGGGCGTTTTGACAGTAGCGTCCAGATGGTAAAGTTCAGGCTTATATTTGGCTTCAGCCCTGATGCTGACAAAGAGCCAGACTAACAGCTGCTGGCTGCTTCAGCCCTGGGGGACTCAGACCACGCCCCCAACCCCTGGCATCTCACTACTGAGCTTCCGTATAGGCCTAGAAGCTCCGGCTTCTCTTCTAGTAATGGCAGGCGGTCCGCGCGAGGGCTCCAGGCCTTCCCAGCGCTGCAAGCCTCCGTTCTTTCCAAACCACCTTAGCACCTCTGTAAGAGTTTAAGCAGGACCCTGCCTCCTGCAGCCTTAAGGCTGGAGACAGAACAGGACGAAAATGCAGAGCAGGAGCAAGAGTAGGCAGAGCAGGGCCTGGACCCCATCACCTGCCCGCCCTCCGCAAACAGAAAGGCAGTGGGGGAGGGGCTCGGGACCTTGGGCCCTAATCACAAATGATTTCATTAGCCCCATCCTGATGTGCAAGACACTAATGAGAGTGAGGTTGGCAGCTCTAAGAATAGCTCACTCCTCTTGTTCCTAGTTTTAAAGACACAGCCCCAGTGGGGCCGCTGGGCCCTGGTTGTCGACTCCTGCATGGTTCTCATCACCTCCAGTGTGTGATCAGAGCTTGCAGAGGAGACAGGTCAGCCTGAGTGGATGGGAGACTGTGGTCCACACCCCACAGCACCACACACACTGAGGCTGCTGGCGCTGACGTTGTACTGGGTGAGACTGTATCAGGTGTAGGCTGGACAGGGTGGGTTTTATGAACCAAAGAGGTGTGCCAACGTGCTGTGCCTGCGGTATTCCTCATGAGAGGTGACTTATGGCTCCTGAATGAGCCCCCTGCCTAGCAGATGCATCCTGGGGCAAGGGACATGTTTCACAATTGTGGTACACCCATCTATGAAACAGGGCAGGGCTGGAAAGATGGCTGAGTTGGTGAAGTACTTCTGAGGACTTGAGTTCAATCCCAGAAACCACATCTAAAAAATAAATAAATAAAGCTGGGCGTGGTGACCTGCTTGTAATCCTGCTGCTGGGGATGTAGAGACAGCCTAGGCTGGATGCTGAGTTCTAATCCAATGAGAAACTTTACCCCTCAAAAGGAGGTGCTGAATGGAGTCTGAGGAATAATACACAAGGTATTGTTGGGTGTTGGTATCCAATCTCCAGGTGCCCACATGCACACTCAAGAGCACGTATGTACAAACACACACGAGCATCTACATGTGCATGAACACACGTGTATGCAGGTGCACCATTGCAGGGGCAGTGGCTCATGTGAAGGTCATGAATCAGAGAGGTGTGCACATGCCGTGCCTGGGGTGCTCCCTCCTGAGAGGCAGACATCTTCTGGCTTCTGCCCCGGAGTCCCCTACCCAGCTCAAGGGGTGGTGATAACCCCCATGACTGCAGTGGGACTTGGTGAGGCTCCTGTGTACTGTGATCCGCTTCGGTCTGGCTCATAATTCCAAATGATTGTGCTAGGGCTACTGATGTCATCATCATGGTCACCTCTGTCAACCTTCACAATCGCCCCATCAGTTACCAACATCCATCAGTGGCAGCACCCCCATCCGTCAGTCATCAGCAACAGCTGTCTGTCATCATTACCATCATCCCTGTCTGTCAGTCATCACATCATCATCACCATCATCACCATCGCCACCACCACCATCACCATCACCACCATGCCCACACTCCCATTATCCATCACAAGGACTAAGAAGGGACATACTAGGTCACATTTGCCCAGAACGGTAGGCATTCCCACCATGCGGCCCACCTGAGGTCCAGAGTCACAGGACCATGAAGTAGAAACCACTCTCTCTAGGGTGTGAGCATCACCTGCTCCAGGAACTCCCTGAACCCCTTGCAGCACCCTTTCCCCAAGCACCACTGTCAGGACAGCCCAGAGGGTGTGCATCTGGAAGATGCCAGCCACTCCAGAGCTTAGCAGAGCTGCCCACAAACCCAACTGTGACCATGCAAGACTCCACTCCATGCTACCATGCCCTGTTTTGGTGGGCAGAAGGCAAGAGCATGAATGAAGTCTTCTTCCTGGAGAACTATAGAATAAAACATCAAGACAGGGAGCAAGAGCAGACTGACAGAACTACAGTTAGACAGTGTGTGTCGTTTGTAACACAGGAAGACAACATGGATTTGAATCTCCTGAGGAGAAGCCAAGGCTCTAAAGTCAGCAGGGGCTTTGAGGAGAAGAGGGACAGCAAGGTACCCTGGGAGAGCACTGGCCTTGGTGTTTGCTGATTTACCCAATACCCTGATGAGGGGATGCCTATTCCAATATAAGTTTGTGAAGGTTCACAAGGATGGTAGCCTCTGAGTGCCCAGCAGAACATGGAGTAGACTGTGAGTCAATACTGATGGATGGATGGATGGATGGATGGATGGATGGATGGATGGATGGATGGATGGATGTTGTATGGGTGGATGGGTGAATGGATGGATGGATGATGGGTGGGTAGATGAATGGATAGATGGATGATGGATGAGAGAATCTCCAGGAAATATTAGTTGTATCAGTTAGCCCACGCAATGTTATATTCAAGAAGGAAAGAAAAAACATTCTCTGAATAACCCTAAAATCCCTCCCATTTTCCTCCAAAGAGTCCAGAGGACTCCACAGTCTTGATTGAGAGTAGTCATGACACAGGCAGGCTGTCTCTCCAGAGTCCTCAGGAATTCCATCTCCCAAGCTGGCATTCATGAGAATGTCACCTCCGTCACTGCCCAGAGCCGTCCTACCTGCTGAGGCTCAGGCAACTTCCTGGCCAGTACCAGAAGGCATCCATGTGTAGCCCAGCGGTGTTCACCAGCATGGGAAACACGCGTGCTGATCCTCTGGATGCTGGGAGCGGCAGTTAGAGGATGGTCTGATGCTCCCTGAGCCTGAAAGCCCTTGGTATGCACACGTGTCTGTGGCTAGATTAGATAATTCATTGGGGGAGATTTCTTCAATTAAAGCCTACTGCGTTCCACCATAATGGGGCATTGGTGGGATTTTTTAATGAGGTGCTCATGGCTCAGCTTCTCTCAGCACTTGGAAAAGCCACTTTGGAATGAGCATCCTCTAACAATGGCGATCTCCTAAACCCACTTCTGTATTGCCCAGTATAGCAGCACAGTAATTCGCTTAACCAAAGGTCCAGTATTAATGAAAGAAGCCAGAGTCTCTCCCCTACCCAGGGAAGACATCTGTCTCCTGCATGGGGGACTAAAGGTGGTTCTAGACAGAGCTGTGGATAGCTCAGATCCTGACCTTGACTAAGCCACTTTCCCACTCCAGATTTCTGCTTTTACCCATGTTGTGACTATAAAATAAAGGCTCGGAGAGCCCAGTGATATCGTACTGGGAGACTGGCACCCCTAGAGTGTAAACTGCCCATTCCACATTGGGTGGCTTTGCGTGGACACAAAGAGCACCCTGAAATTTCCCATCAGTGAGAGAGGTAACGTCATCGTGGTGTGAGGTTACTGTAACACTGACTGAATCTGCTCCACATAAGTCCCCAACAGGCAGCTCAGCCAGCAGGCAGGAAGGAGGCCTCCAGTCTGTGCTCTCCGAGGAAGCAGGGCTCCTCACCCTCCTAGAGTCCTGTGGTCGGATGAGCAGACAATGTCTACCTTTAGTACACTTGACTTCTCACTGTAGATAGTGTGTGGAATGACAAGGAGACCTATACCTCCCTGCCCTGCCCTGCCCTGCCCTGCCCTGCCCTGCAACTCGTTTACTCAAGTGTTCTACCGTGTTCACTGCAGTTTACAGCCCAGGCTGACACACTGGTATTAAGCAATTGCCTGGGGCCACATTCTTAGAATTCTTAGGGTTGCTCAGAATTCCCTTCTCCTGTCCAATTGTCTATCCTCTCTCCTCCTCATCCTTGACAAATCTGAATTCCTACTGTTCCACATGGCAGGCGCTTTCTCTGAGATGCTAGAAGAGTTGGGCCTGCCCAGTGCACTGTCTGCTTAGCCTCCATCCCTGTTCTGCATGCAAACTCCATCCCATACCCACAGTCAAAGGGAGGGAGACTGGAGGCTGCGCCTGGATCCCCTGCCCTTTCTCAAGCACCTGACTAGGCTGCCAACCCTGAGACCATGGATGGTGGGTCGGTAGCATCTCTCAGCTCTCTGCTCAAACCTGCCCTATTAGAGGAGCTGGGAACCACACAGCCTCCTCTGTCCTCCATGGCTGGCCCTACACAGAGCCTCAGCTGGTAATTCTAGTCTCCAGAGGGATAGTGAGCTTCCTGGCGAGGAGATTCTTTTATGCTCACCCTGGTCCTGAGGCCTGTGTGAGCATTCAATAACATTTGTTGTACAAAATTGATACCCAGGCCACAGGTTCAAGCCTGGACTTGGACTCTCAAGTTGGCTTTCCGAATTGACCTGGTGATGCCAGAAATGTGTTCTGAAAGTTTCCACCCTCACTACTTTTAGGATTGTGAGCCAACAATGTGGGGGAAATACAGAGGAGATGTTGTCCCAGATGAAACAGGACGGGGGCTCAGCAGTTAAGAGCAATTAATGCTAGGTTCAGTTCCCAGCGCCCAGGGGTAGTTCACAACCTCCCGAAACTCCAGCTCCAGGAAATCCAGCATCACCTCCTGGTGCCTGTCAGTACCTTTCCTCATGTGCACATGTCCACGCAGAGACACATACACAGAATTAAAAGTAAATAAACCTTCAGAGCAATCTATGAGGACTGGACAAAGCAAACTAGCTCAGCCTCATCGGCGAAGGAAGTGTTCTGCAGAGCAGGGCAGAGGGACCTTTGCAGAGCTGTGCTCTGCCGGGATTTCTGATGGGCTGAGACCAGCGTACTGACAGTTCAGACATGAACAACGCAGGCACAGGAGGCAGCAACATTCCGATACTGCTCACCCAGCCCATGTACCCCTCTGATAGGCCGGCCTCTGGTCAGGAATGAGGCGCGCCTTCCCCCTATTCTCACAGAGTGAGCTTGTCCCAGCAGCACTGAAAATATAAGCAGCAGGGGACTATGCTGAGGGACTCACAAATCTAAAATCAGAGCTGTCTATTCCCCTCCCTCACCAGCGCAGGGCCGGCTTGGCTCAAGGCATCCCTTGGTGAGGTAGCAGACCCAGCTACACTTTCTAGAAATAGTTTTACTGTTTCGCCGGCATATGGCCACCTCAGGAATCTGCTGAGTGCAAATAAATCCAGTCTCCAGCTCTGGTCCAGGCCAGCAGGGGTCCGCCAGGCTCCAGATGCGCACGACTGGCAAACTGCAGGCGGGGATGGTGGGCGTGGCTTCTTAGTGGGCGTGGCTTTCTTGCCACCTAGCAAACAAGGGATTCTTTAGACCCTTTGGGAAAGAACTGAGAAGAGCAGTCCTCTTGGCCCAGACCTTTGCAGTGGTGTTGCCACACATTGTCAGGAGTAGGAGCGGCTGATGGCTCTGGAGAGGTCTGCGACATGCCTGTGTATGGTCAAAGTGTACACAGAAGAAAGTATCTCGGAGAACTTTATAGAAAGTCATCCTTCATGCAAATGAGCGACCACCTTTAACAGATCTGCCGGTGCTCACTTGCAAACGTTCATCTTGAGGAGAATCTGTTCACTGTTGACTTTCCCTCAGAAAGGAAGAGGTGGGGAGGTCATGGGACCCTCACCAGAGATTACAGCAGATGCTCCCACACACAGTTACACATGGCCTGAGGGCTCAGGCAGTGCTTGAGTATATGAGGTGGAGGAGGTGGAATCCCCACCTATGCTGGGTAAAACACTTCCAGTGCATCTCCTCTGGGGATACCCACAATCCCACAGGAAAAGAAATCAGCCATGTTCTAGAAGTAAGCCCTAATGCTACGGCTTGTAGCTGGGACCTCACAAGGAGCTAGATTAGATTCATCTTCCCAGGGAAGAAATTCCCAAAACAGATACTTGTGGCCGTTCTTGGGGGCTGTGACACCCATCCACTTCCAGGCTAAAGTGGTGGGAATAAGAAGCAATTTTGGCTCAAACAAGAACCCCAGCTCTACCCCACCAGACCCCCTGTAACAAAACCCAACAGAGTGCCAAGTCACAGGTCTCAAATCCCCTGCTGCTCTCTGCTCTGAGGTCTCAACCCTGCCACCCCCACCCCACCACCTGACACCATCCCCCCACTACCCTCCTCCCCCACCCACCCCACCCCACACCACTTCTCTGCTCTGAAGAGGCTCTGTGGCCAATAATACTACAGGACATCATCATGACCGGTGCCCTCAGACACAGCAGCACAGAAGGAGGCAGCCTTCTCTGGGCATGGACTCTCACCTGGACACCAGGGACGGAGGCTGGGGCATGCTGTTGGGCAGAGAATCTGCTAGAGGGTGCCTGGCTCTGAGGCTCAACATTTCCCCACAGTCCCTCATCCACTAACGATGGATGTTCTGGCCACACATCACAGCAGGTACAAGATAAAGACGCAGGTGGGAAAGAACAGAGCCCAAGGGAGTGTTGGAGGCCAGGAATGCATGACCCTGCCAGGCCAACTGCTCAAGTCACATTCAGGAAGAGCTTTAATTGTTTCCAGGGGTTTCTTTATCAGCAGTAGCACCATTTCACACAACCACACCCACAAGGCCATCCCTACCTAGCACACTCAACTAAGAATCTTCCTCTGTAGGCTCATTCCATCCCTACCCCAGGGCTCTCTCACCTCGGGACATTTCCTCAGACACTGAGGAGGGACAGATACAGCCTCTGCACTGGCACCTCTAATCTCCCTTGTCCTGGCCACTGGGGTTTTGATTACATCATAGCTTGTTCATGTGTTGTCCTCAGCACACCAAGGTCTACTTGGGAAAGCTCTGAACCTGCCTGTCCACACCTAGAGCCCTGAGTGGATATTAGGGAGTCCCTAGGCAATTGTAGGAGGTAGGGGTGAAGGAGAGGGAAGACAGAATGAGAACGTTTGGTTCTGTGAGCCGAACAGCAGGCTTGAAGTTATCAGTTCCTCGGCAAGGATCCAGCTATAAGCTCACCTCTGGCTCAGTTGATCTTTCTCAACTCACCTAACAAGGGAGATAATAAAATGACGTGTTCGCAGACACAGCACAATTCTGCTGTGTTCTGTCGTGGGGAGATGCCATCTGCTGCTCCCGTGAATGTCAGGCCACCTCTGCTGAGGAGGAGCCCCTACAAATGTGTGCTAGCTACCTCAGCTCTATCCACAGAGCTAGCAATTAAAAGTAACGAGGGTGAAGAGTTAAAGCCAGCTTCCTGGTGAGAGCTGAGCTTCTTGCTGAAGCACAAGGTGACTATGATTCGGGGTGCGAGGGACTCGGGATTCGTGGGACGGCGGGATGCGTGGAATGCAGGGTGCGTGGGACTTGGGGTGCATGGGACTCGGGGTGCGTGGGACGCAGGGTGCGTGGGACGCAGGGTGCGTGGGACTCAGGGTGCGTGAGATGAATCTGCAGACAAAGCTACAAGCGTGGCTGCACCCGTGCCACTGGGCCGGCAGGAAGGGGGTGGGGCTAAGCAAATGGTGGAGTAACACTTTAAACAGAGGTATCTGAAGAGGCAAAAGGAAAGGTTCTGAGCTGCTGAGGACTGTTTTGACGGCTGTGTGTACATGTTCGAGGAGTACTAGACTGCCATATTTCAGAACTGGCCACCGAGGGAGGGACACATCTACACAATGGGGCTTTCAGAGGAGTTCTGACAGGCGAGATTTGACCCCTAATATAACGTAAGAGATGCACGCAACGTCAGAAGCAGTCCAAGGCTGTGAGCTTGCTGTACACTTTACCGTTTGAAACATATACAGGTAGATGTTCTAAGCACACTGAAGGCAGGCACAGTGCTCAACACTGCACACCTGTAATATGAACACTCAAGAGTCTGAAGCAAGAATATCTCTGAGTCTGAAGCCAAACTTGGGCTAAGGAGCGAGACCTATCTCAAAAAATTAAAATAATAAAATAACTCCCTAATATGGAAATAGATGGGGGGCTGGCTTGGCCCTGGGGCAAGCTTTGGGGTTTTGTAAGTAAAGTCTGGGGCTTTACTGATAAATGACTCCTGCTGACAGATCGTTTGCCTCAGTGGAATTCACTCCTGCCTTCTAGCCTTGGTCACTCGGGTGTAACCGACCTGTGACAGTGACCACTGTGCTGTGTTTCTCAGGGTCACACACAGCACACAGGGCTCCTGTGCCCAGTGGAATCTCCTACAGATGCCCTGCTGCAGCCCAGAGGGGCATGAGCTTTCCTCAGTGCCTCCCTGACTCCAGAGAGCTCCCTGCCACCGCCCATGGGGTGTGTAAGGCATCAGACCCCAACTGTCAAGTTTCCCTGGGTTTACTAGGAATTGGCTCTCAGAGCACAGGGCTCGTTTGGGTATTTTGTGCTAACTCAGCACAAACCCACCACTCTCACTTTTGTCTTCATTGGTGACAGTTGGGGACCAGCAATGGTGGGTCCACTCATTCTGATGCCAACTGATTTTAATTTGTTTGTGACTGGGGCAAACGGTTTGCTCATTTCTTTACACCTTGGAAAACAGAAACAGTTTGTTCTTCGATGGATGAGTAGACAGTACCAGGGAGCCACAACCCAACCCTGGTCCCCCAGCAAGACGTATAGGGACCTTCCTTCTGGAGAGAAGAAAACTCAGCTGTGGGATGCAGACAAGTTAAGGAGAAGGTCACTCAGTAAAAAAAAAAAAAAAAAAAAAAAAAAAGCAAACTTGCTCTGGAGGGACATGGGGAGCTGCCCCAAGGAGGGAAATAGCCCAGTAGGGTCTGCATTTTATTGATTGATTGATTGATTGATTGATTGATTGATTGGGGGCAACACATGCTATAGTGTACATATAGCATGTTAGAAGACAACTTGTGGGAGTCTGTTCTGTTCTTCCAACATATGGCTCCAATAAATCTCAAATCATCTGGCTTTGTGGCAGGTGTCCTTTACCCATGAGCCACTTCTCCATCTACAACAGATGCAAGAAGTTTCATCTAGGGCTGGGGAGATGGCTCAGGGGTTAAGAGCATTGACCGCTCGCTCTTCCAGAGGTCCTGGGTTCAATTCCCAGCAACCACATGGTGGCTCACAACCATCTGTAATGGAATCTGACGCCCTCTTCTGGTGTGTTTGAACACAGTGACAGTGTACTCATATAAATAAAATAAATAAATCTTTTTAAAAAAAGAAGAAGAAGTTTCATCTATTCTTAGTGAGTTGGGCAGCGTGCTCATAGAGTAAGGTAGACTAGATTCCCCCGTCTAGAGAATTGCTGAAACTCACTTTGTAAACCAAGCTGGCCTCAAACTCAGAGATCTGCCTGCCTCTGCCTCCTCAGTGCTGGGATTTAAGGCAGCCACTATGCCTAACTTGAAAGTGTTTTTAAATATAATGAGACCAGGAATTTCTACTCTGTCAGGGGCCAGAGTCAAACCCACAATACAAGTAACGTCATAATGACATCAAGTTATTTGAGGGCACAGACCATTTGATGGTGCGAACGGTGGGAGAAAGTCAAGTTGTTTTAGCCTCTGATACACTGTAAACTGCCTAGTTCCAGCTTCAAGGAAGCTCAGCCACAAAGAGTTACCCTGACCCTCAGAAGACACAGCCAGATTCTCTATACTGACCACTCTTCCCCCTGAAAGAGCAGAAATGCCTGACCTTGTTATATTTAAGAGCATTTTTCAAGCTAGGCATGGTGGCACACACCTTTAATCCCAAGCAGAGTCTGGCAGATCTCTGAGTTCAAGGCTAACCTGGTCTATAAAGAGAGTAACAGGATAGCAAGGGCTACACAGAGAGACCCTGTCTCAAAAAAAAAAAAAAGGAAAAAAAACAAGGTAGATAGATAGACAGACATAGATAGATACATAAATAGATACATACATAGATACACAGATAGATAGACAGACAGAAATAGATACATAGATACACAGATAGATAGACAGATAGATATATAGATGATAGATACATAGATAAATAGATACATAGATAGATAAATAGATAGACATAGATAGATACATAGATAAATAGATACATAGATACACAAATAGATAGATACCACTTTCATATTAAAACACAAGCAGGAGGAACCAGCAACTAGGGAGACATCTCTAGTGAATGATTCGAGAGACAAGGGAGGCCACATGTTATTTATTACTTCTAGG
Source organism: Rattus norvegicus (assembly GCF_021556685.1). Lineage (NCBI taxonomy): Eukaryota > Metazoa > Chordata > Mammalia > Rodentia > Muridae > Rattus > Rattus norvegicus. The sequence continues at coordinate 167,695,496 of NC_141536.1, forward strand.
CAGGCAACAATAAAAGGTGAGCATGCAGGAAAACACTTTATCAAATGTAACCGCAAGTCGCTTTTTTTTAGTTTCCAGAATAAATAGTAATTAAATCATGTAAGCTGTGACAGAGAAATTGCTTATAAAACCAATCCTCCCACCATAATTGCTTAGATACCCACATTTTTATAAATACGGGGTAACTTTATCCATTGCTTTTATCAGCACAATGTGACACCAGCTGTTGGTGCTTCGTAATTTACTGCAGCGTTGGGTGACAGTCACAAAAGCCTGTATCTAAAAAAAATGCGCTAACGTGGCCCGGATGAATGTGCAGACTTGGAGAATGTCTCGTTCTGTAGTGGAGTTAGAAATGGCTGAGGCACTAGCCACCAGGAGGGGCTGACAATTTGGTTGCCTGACTAATATTTTGGGAGCAAAATAATGCAGATACTGTACCAGCAGCATCAACAGGCTATGTTAAACTCCATGACTAAGCAAGGAAGTTTTGTGGCTAGGCTAGACCGGCCATCATGCCTCTGTCCCGGCAGAAACACAGCTGGCTGCCAAGTGCCAGCCATGCCAATCTGACTTTCAGAATGTTCCTCATGTCAGGAAAGAGTCCTGACACACCATCTTTCTCTGGTTGCTCCATTGCTCTTGGTCTTCTAGGGCACAAAAACCAAGCCAAAGGACGAGGCCATCTGTGCCGACAGGCAGAGACTGGCGTGAGGCAAGCAGTGGGAATGTGGGGGTCAGTGTGTGGAGATACCTGCTCCCTCTGAACCCCACGGGCTCTGCACAGGTACAGAAACTACAGCAGGAGGGAAGGAGGACTGCCTGGGTTTGGAGGGCGGACACTCACCCATCCTTTCTTCTGTCCTTTTCCTTAGCCTCTGGCTACTTCTCCTGAAGACAGAGCTAGATCCCATAAGGTCCTCACTGTCGGGGCATTTGGGAAGCCAGACACTGTGTTTGTTGTGGCAGCCTTCTGTCTGCTGGTCACCCTGACATCTTCTCTCCTCCCCTTGCAGTTAAGTTCAGCAGCTGCGTGGACACCAAAGGGACGCAGTATGAGACCAACAGCTTGGACTTCAAAGTCAGGGCTGATGGGACAGTCTTCGCCACTCGGGAGTTGAAGATCCCCTCAGAGCAGGTGGCCTTTACCGTAACTGCACGGGAACGCCAGAGCGCTGAGCAATGGGACGCCATGGTACGGCTGCTGGTAGCCCAGACATCATCGTCATCGGCACACTCTGAACACAAGGTAAGAGGACACAGTACAAGCAGGAAGGTCTGGGTCCAGAGTCAAGGTGTCCCTGCTCTGGGAAGTCCCAAGCAGAGTCTTTCCCTGACTCATGGACCATGAGGGTTGACAGCTCTTTCAACCGCCAGCCAACATATCCCTCCGAGGTAGACTCACCCTCATGGGTAGATACCTGAACAGGTTAGTCCACCAAACCACCGCTGTCATAACGTTCATCTCATTTTGGATGAGGCTCACTTCTATCTTGAGCTGTAAACCACAAATTCTGTGTGTAGCCTGGGCTCCCGGGCACTGTGCACAGGGATAGCCACCTGTTTTCAAGGACAGGAAAGTTGGCAAGCAAGGCAGATGAACCCTGAGGTTGAGGAGACCCCTATTCCCAGGGGCAGGAAGGTGAGAGGAGTGGGGAGTTGAGAGGGGTGGGGAGGGTAAAGGGGTGGGGAAGTGAAAGGGAAGGTGAGGGGGCAGGAAGGTGGGAAGGGCAGGGAGATGGGAGAGGCAGGGAGGTGGGAGGGGCAGGGAGAAAGGTAGGAGACAGAACCACAGGAGAGGGGACAGCAAGGAGTGGACAAATGAAGAGTGGAGGGAAGACAGAGACAGGGAGTCCTGTGATGTCTGCGGTCAGCATCTTCTCTTTCCCCCAGCTGTGTGGCTAAGACATGAACAGGGAAGGGCAGTCCTGGTCCTGCACTGCCCAGGCATCTGACCAGACTCCATGACATCCACCTCTTCTCTATTCCGTTTCCATTTGTGCTGAGAACCCTAGGGAGCAGCATTAGCCTCAGGCATCAGAACTGCATGCCTATAAGAGGGAGACACCAGAATGACTGCAGAGGGAAGCTTGATAGGCCCCTCAACTCCGTCTAGCTCCAGAACCATGCTGCAGTGTAAGGCAGGCTCAGGCAGCTGCATGGGGGCTCCCTGGGAGATGCCCAGAGGACCTGAAGTTATGGACAAAGTTAAACGTACTTTTATGTGGGTTTGCCCAGTACCTTCCACAACTGAGTGTGACTTTGAAAGCCTCTTAGTGGGAGAAAATCTCCAAAAGTCCAAAAACCTTTCTGACCAAGAACCCTTTGTGAAATGGCTTGTAGGACAGGTGTGGCAAGGAACCCACTTTGGGGGAGCAGGAACTGGGTTTGGTCTTGTTTCTTGAATCCAAGAAGGAACAAACCTTGGAAGGGCACACATTACTATTACTACTACTACTACTACTACTACTACTACTACTACTACTATTACTACTACTAACCGTCACACACACTATCATAACACTCACTAACCATCACACCACACATACACTAACATAACACAAACCACCACAAACACACACTAACCATCACACACACATTTACACACACTAACCATCACACATACTATCACATACACACTAACCATCATACACACTAACAGTACACACACTAACCATCACAGACACACCCTGCCCATGCATGCTGAAGACGCTAAGACAGGCAGGTGTACCTGCTCACTCTTCCCTGTTTGTTTTTCATGCATGAGCCCCTGAGCCAGGTGAAGGATGGTTGAAGAGAAGGGCAGGTGAGCTGAGGGACAGGTGAGCTGAGGGACAGGTGAGGTGAGGGACAGGTGAGCTGAGGGACAGGTGAGGTGAGGGACAGGTGAGCTGAGGGACAGGTGAGGTGAGGGACGGGTGAGCTGAGGGACAGTTGAGCTGAGGGACAGGTGAGCTGAGGGACAGGTGAGCTGAGGGACAGGGACAGGTGAGGGACAGGTGAGCTGAGGGACAGGTGAGGTGAGGGACAGGTGAGCTGAGGGACAGGTGAGGTGAGGGACAGGGACAGGTGAGGGACAGGGACAGGTGAGGGACAGGTGAGGTGAGGGACAGGGTGAGCTGAGGGACAGGTGAGCTGAGGGACAGGTGAGGTGAGGGACAGGTGAACTGAGGGACAGGTGAGGGTGAGGTGAGAGATGGGTGAGGTGAGGGACAGGGACAGGTGAGGGACAGGTGAGGTGAGGGACAGGTGAGGTGAGGGACAGGTGAGGTGAGGAACAGGTGAGGTGAGGGACAGGTGAGCTGAAGGACAGGTGAGCTGAGGGACAGGTGAGCTGAAGGACAGGTGAGGTGAGGAACAGGTGAGCTGAGGGACAGGTGAGGTGAGGGACAGGGTGAGGTGAGAGATGGGTGAGGTGAGGGACAGGTGAGCTGAGGGACAGGTGAGGTGAGGGACAGGTGAGCTGAGGGACAGGTGAGGTGAGGGACAGATGAGCTGAGGGACAGGGTGAGGTGAGGGACAGATGAGCTGAGGGACAGGGTGAGGTGAGAGATGGGTGAGGTGAGGGACAGGGACAGGTGAGGGACAGGTGAGGTGAGGGACAGATGAGCTGAGGGACAGGTGAGGTGAGGGACAGGTGAGCTGAGGGACAGATGAGCTGAGGGACAGGTGAGGTGAGGGACGGGTGAGGTGAGGGACAGGCGAGGTGAGGGACGGGTGAGGTGAGGGACAGGGTGAGGTGAGGGACAGGGTGAGGTGAGGATGGGTGAGGTGAGGGACAGGGACAGATGAGGGACAGGTGAGGTGAGGGACAGGGACAGGTGAGGGACGGGTGAGGTGAGGGACAGGTGAGGTGAGGGACAGATGAGCTGAGGGACAGGGTGAGGTGAGGGACAGGGACAGGTGAGGGACAGGTGAGGTGAGGGACAGGTGAGCTGAGGGACAGGTGAGGTGAGGGACAGGGTGAGGTGAGGGACAGGTGAGGTGAGAGATGGGTGAGGTGAGGGACAGGGACAGGTGAGGGACAGGTGAGGTGAGGGACAGGTGAGGTGAGGATGGGTGAGGTGAGGGACAGGGTGAGGTGAGGGACAGGAACAGGTGAGGGACAGGTGAGGTGAGGATGGGTGAGGTGAGGATGGGTGAGGTGAGGGACAGGTTGAGGTGAGAGACAGGTGAGGTGAGGGACAGGGACAGGTGAGGGAAAGGTGAGGTGAGAATAGGTGAGGTGAGAGTTGAGTTGAGGGACAGGCGAAGTGAGGAACTGGTGAGATGAGGGACAGGTAAGGTGAGGGATGGGTGAGGTGAGGAACGGTTGAGGAATTGGTGAGGTGAGGGACAGGTGAGGAGAAGGGCAGGTCCTTGGGGATAGACCTTGGCTTGGCGGTGGCGGTCTGCAGGCTTGGTGGTGGTGGCAGCTGTGGCTGGGAGCACAGAGAGGCCTTCTACGGGAGATTAGACAGGGACTCTGTAGGTGAAGGCCTTCTCTGTGGCTCCCCACGGCAGATCCTGATGAAAAGAAGCCATCTATGGCTTTAAGACATTTATTATCACGATGGAAAATGGATGGGTAGAACCCATACCCCCTTATCAGGTTGGGCCTGCAATTAAATACCTTTTGCAGGGAGGAGTGTCTGGGAAGGAAGCTTCATTGGCTAAGCCTCCAGGCCTTTAGGTACCTCATTATAATGGAGATCTGTCTGGAGCCTATGTGACCCGTGGTCACATCCTCTACCTGTGGAGGGGCTTGGGACATTGCCCTTGCAGGACTGATGGCCACAAATCTATGGAGGGCTCCAGCTAGTGATGTGATCTGGTTTCCCGGAGTCAGGAGAAATACCTACTGTCCCTTAGGGTCACCGGTGTTTCTAGCCTTTGCTCAACCAGGAACCAGGGTGTCTTTCACAGTCTCACAAATGTGTGCTTCTGTGCATTAGTGTGTGTGTGCATGTATGAATGTGTGTTGTATGTGTGTATGTGTGAGTGTGTGTGAGTGTGTGTGTGAGTGTGTGTGAGTGTGTGTGTGAGTGTGTGTGAGTGTGTGTATGTGTGTGTGTGAGTGAGTGCATGAGTGTGTATGTGTTGGAATGTTCCACTTTCTGTGGATGATGCTCAGAACATTTCAGATTTTGAATTTTCTAGTAAGAGATGTTCAACTTCTATTATAATTTGATAAGATAAAAAAAATTCTTGTTCTAGGGACTGGAGAGATGACTCCATGGTTAAAAGCACTTGATGCTCTTGCAGAAAACCCTGGTTCCATTTCCGGTACCCACAGGGTGGCTCACAGCTCCCTACAACTCTAGTTCCAGGGGATCCAAGCCCCTCTTCTGGCCCTGGCAGGTGCTGCACACATGTAGTGCACATTTGTATCTTCAGGAAAAAGACTGGTACACCTATAATAAAAGTTAATAATAAAACCTTCCTTTAAAAATACTTAGTCTTTGAGATATCTCTGAGAGTCATGAGAACAGCGTGTGTATATCTGTGTGTTCAAAGATAATAAATTCAAGAAAGGAGAAAAGAGAACAGATGGGCTAATATATTTCTTTTGGAATAAGATGGTATGCTTACAAATACATTGGTAATTAGAAAAATGAAGACATGTTAACATACAAATAAAAGAAAACATGTTGACAGATTGAATAAGTAAAACCCTTCTAGGTACAGCTTGCTAAATACCCATCTGAAAGTCTTAAGAATGGAGACAGGTTGGGAGTAAAATCCTAGAGGGAAAACACTGTGTAAATAACAACCAGAAGAAAGCTGGAGGGAGCTCTGTTGACATCAGACAAACAAACCAAGACAAAGCATTGTGTAAAGGGGACACTTCACAGAGACAAGGCGACATTGGAAGCCTGAACTGGTCTGCACGTACTTCATGTGCACGTGACTTCGAGCTGTTCACCACAAAGTTAGTAGAAGTAAAGAGAAAAACACCAAGTGGGTGTGCATCAGTTATAAACATAAACAAGTGTCCATCTGTGGGTGACAGACAGACAGACAAGTTCTTGGGGAGACAGAGGGCAGCCATACAACTAGGAGGCTCAACGTTGTGAAGAGAAGTCTGTAACCCAGAACCCACCACTGTTAAGGGCCCCTGACTTCTAACCACAGAAAGACCAGTCCCAATTTTTAACCCAAAATGTCTGGCCATAGTTACAATATTTAAAGTCCAAACAGGCCCGGGTTGTGAGTTGGGTTTTGGGGGCTTTTTTGTTTGTTTGTTTTTTGTTTTTTAATGTCGGAGTAATTAAGGTAAAAAAAAAATCAATAGCAAAGAATTTAACTGGAAAATCCCCACAGATTTGGAAGTCACATGAAAGCTTTGTTAGTATCCCCTGGAGGAGCAGAACTGACATAAATAGGGGATGCGTTGGCCGGATAATAAACCTAGTGGGGTTCTCCAGGTGAAATGTCTGGGCTTAACAGGCAATGGGATTTAAAAAAGGAACACTGCCTTCTTAGCACCCATCCCTAGAAATTATCAAAACGGTGGAAGATGAGGCTCAAGTAAAACAAAAAAATTAGCAGAGAGATGGGATCTGGGAGGGGTGGAGAAAAGACAGGAATCAGAAAGTCACACAATCAGTGACAAAAAAACATCTTAAACGATGACATCGATGGCTGGGTGGTGGTGGCACACACCTTTAATCCCAGCAGGTGGATCTCTGAGTTCTCCTGGTCTGCAGAGCGAGTGCCAGTGCAACCAGGGCTACAAAGAGAAACTTTGTCTCAAAACAACAACAAAGATGTGAGTTGATCATCCTGGGTAAAAGACAGAAGCAGCAGATAACCGATTCTAGGATGAAAAGATGGCGCTGACTGACCATATGGATACTAGGAAATTCTGTGAGGGGAGTGTGTGTGTGTGTGTGTGTGTGTGTGTGTGTGTGTGTGTGTGTGTGTGTGTGTGTTTACGCGCTGTAAACCAAAAGCATTGAGAGTCTGCAAGCATAAAGTTTACCAGAACTGACATGAGAAAAACTCTGATCTATGTTATACTTGATCTTGGCCAAAAGGTAAAGAAATAGTCAAATTTGTTTATTATTTTTAAAAAAAGTTAAAATCTGTATCAAGGGAACATTTCAACTATGCTAGTGAGATCTTCCTTAGCTATAAGGAGGAAATAATATTAATTCCACATAAACCTGCCCAAAGAATTCAGTGGAAAGGTTACTCCTGTAAACACCAGAGCATGTCTATCTCAAACCAGGAAAACCATTGCCGGGTGAACACGACTCACGTCTGCACCACAACATGAATCTTTCCCAAAACTCAGCAGAAACTGACTTTCCCAACAAAAGCCTTTTCCAAAACCACCCAAATCGTGTTCCAAGCCAAAGACCCAAACATTTGGAACATGTGATAGAAAGAGTCATCGTGGAATATCACTGCCTATGAATTTATATAAGCAAGAGTCTAACAAACTATACACAGATTGATTAATCATGCCTGAGCTGTATTATAGATTGATTAATCATGCCTGAGTTGTTTTTATCCTAAGAACATAAGATCAATCTATGCATTCATAGAACAAAGCACTAAAAGAATGCATAATCCCCTACATATCAATTACTAAACGTTAGCTTCTATTCCAGATATTAGGAATAGTCAGGTTATTGGGAAAGGAAGTGGCCTTGCAGTGACTCAGAAAGGGGATCTACAAACTCAACAGCGATGCCACCTCATACACCAAACGTCCAGGCCAATGCCATTAGACAAGAAAAAGAAATCAAGATAAATAAAACTAGTGTATTGAAATGTAAAATCTAAAGGGGTGACAGGTAAGTTACTGGGAGTGGCAGATGAGACTAGCTGGGTGTGGAGGAACTGAGCTCCGTGTGCCAACAGTGAACTTCAGCAAGTGAATCTAGATGGATCTGGATGAATCTGGATGAATCTGGATACACTCAATAGCTCACATTATTTATTGAAGCAAATTTAAAGAGCTCTTTAAATTCCAGGCGGACTTTAGGTCATAGGGATATTAATTCTACCTTGTGGTTAGCTGAACCCCTGCCTCTGCTCAGTATATGACAGTTGTACCCCAACGGTCTCCAGTCTCTGCCAAAGATTCCTTGTGAGACATAATTACTAGCACTCCAGAACCATTAGACTCAGTTAAAGTAGCTTTGAGAGCAAGATTCAGAGAGAAAACATGGGCAGAATATAAGCCCAGAAAAAAATGTTTACATTATTGTTTACATGTGTACATACGTAGGGGCACACATGCTACATACAGCACACATGGTGAGGTCAAAGGAGGCCGTCCATTCTCTCCTTCTACCGTGTAGATGTCAGGGACTGAACTCAGGCTGTCAGGCTTGGAAGCTAAGCCTTGACACACTCAGTTCCCATCCTTGATTCCTCAAGAAACAGTGGACAGCCTCCAGCAACAAAATGAGTTCACTAGCTACAAAGGGTCTAGAGAAGAAATGGCCACCCGTAAAACATAGTCCATAGAGCATTAAAGTCCTAAGACTGCCTTCATGGAAAGGGACACTGAAGCAAATTCCTCAAGGACTGTTGCCCGGCGACCCCCATACACATACATACCTGCATGCATGCATGCATGCATACACACATATGTATGCACATGTGTACACATGTGTGTATGCATTCGCACATGTATGAACATATATACATGCACATGAATACATATGTGTGCATGTACGCACGTACACACATACATATGTCTGATTGTACGTACATAATATGTATTATACATATGCCAAGAATCAAAACCAGAGCCTTCTCGCATTGAACTATATCCTAGGCCCTTATATTTTAAATGGTTACATAGGTCTCTATACAATATATTCAAGTTTACCCCCTGACCTCAAGTTTTGAAAACTACTCTATGTCCTGGAGTAAAAATTGTGCTGTCCCTACTTAATAAGATGGAGAGCAATCAAGAAAGGCACTGTCATTTACCTCTGGCCTACACATATACACAAGTGCACATACATAATGCATATACATTACATACTACACATCTGCACATACATGCAGATATATGCACTCACACTATATCCACATACTCACACACTGCACAGAAATACTCAGGCACATACCCTACACATATGAATTAAACACACACTGTACAAATATGTACTACACACACATATTGTTCATGCAACACTATACGAATGCATGCCTAGGACATACACATCACAAACACACATACCACACACATATACAATGCACAAATAAATGCACTACACATAAACACATGCACCAAACACATAAACTCCACAAACCTATAGTACACATACATGTGTATATACTAAATCAGACACATATGCACTATATACATGACAGATGCATATATACATACATATATATGTATACAATACATATGATGCTAGGGATCAAAACACTAATCATACACATACATGCATACATATGTACTACACACACCCTACATATGCACACACTACACATTCACTACACACTACACATATACTATGTATACACTATACATTGACACACATATACTATATACACACCACATGCACACATATGCTACACACATACTACACATACATGCACTGTTCACAGTACACAATACATGTATGCACACATATACGTTACACTTGCACGCAGGCACAAATGCTTACACTCCAGACAAGCACATACACACTCTTAAAAGCATCTATGTCAAGGGCTTCCCAGCAGGGCCTGAGGAAGAACTCACATGGAGATGCACCCTAAGCAAGAGTTCTGTTCCACAAGGTTCTAGAGAAGAAAGTGGCTGCCTTTAAAGCAGCGTCCACAGAATGTTTAAGTTTGGGAAAGCTCTCATGGAAAGGGGCCTTGGAGTAAATCCCTCGAGGACTGTTGCCCAGGGACCCCCTAATTTCTCGGTCCTGTTCTTTCATTTCTCTTCTGCCGAGGCTTCTGCGCCCGACGCCTCCCCATTCATTATTTTAGCGACTCTCCATGGCTCTGGGTAAAACCGACAGCTTTACAGTTAGATGAACCATAAAAAATTGGCAACTTCTCTCCTCCCCCCCACCCCCCAGCAGCTATTAAAGGCCGTCTTTCTGTGTGTGGTGCGGCGGTGCTCAAATCTGGAAGAATGTCCTTTTGTGCAGTCTTGCAGGAAAGCCGATAGCAATTCAATTAGAAAATGCAAATGAGGTCACATATTTCCCAGTGGAGCGCTGAGGTGCCCCTGAGGAATCGGAGCGACACACGGCCTCATGGTAAATACCGAAGACGAAGCACCCCTCGCTGCTGTCATCTGCCCGGCTGGTATGGTGCTTGAGGGTGGCGATAGGGCCTGTGGGTGTAGTTTGCCAAAAAGACACTGTTGTTTATGAAACTAATATTAGGTCTTCTAGCACATCAGCACTTTTGAAGGACCACATCACAGGCAGCTGTGAGCCTCCCTGGGATCCACCTACAAGGGATACAATGTATCCCAACTTCTAGTGCTGTAAAAGGTGGTCCGGTTTGGAGATAGGTTTTTGCAGCCGGGTTGGAGTCACAATGATGGCTGACCCTTTAGACACAGACACCGGGAGATCATTGTGGGGAGAAGAAACAAAGATAGAGTGGCCTCTGCATCCCCAGGATTGCCAAAAGTTGTCAGCCTGCCTGGAGTCAGATAGACAAGGAGCCAAGCCCCGGCCCCAGCCCCAGCCTCAGCCTCAGCCCCAGCCCTGGTCCCATCCCCGAGCCCAGCCCCGGGCCTCAGCCCCCACAACCTGACCTCAACCCCAACCTCAGTCTCAGTCTCAGCCCCAGCCCCAGCCCCAGCACCAGCCTCAGCCCCAGCCCCAGCCCCAGCACCAGCCTCAGCCCCAGCCCCAGCCCCAGCCCCAGCCCCAGCCCCAGCCTCAGTTCCAGCACCAGCACCAGCACCAGCCCCAGCCTCAGTCCCAGCCTCAGTCCTAGCCCCGCCCTGGCCTTAGCTCCAGCCTCAGTCCCAGCCCCAGCCAGTACTTTGATCTTGGACTCTAGCCTCCCACTGGAAGAGAATCAAACCTTTGGTTTAAGATCCCTCCCCTGAGGGGTTGGGGATTTAGCTCAGTGGTAGAGCGCTTGCCTAGGAAGCGCAAGGCCCTGGGTTCGATCCCCAGCTCCGAAAAAAAGAACAACAACAACAACAAAAAAAAAAAAAGATCCCTCCCCTGAATCCACAGTCCTTTGTTCTGCAGCCTGTTGATAATATTGCAGGAGCCACGGTGTTCAATAACTTCTACCCCAGGGCCATTACCCTATCCCCTGGTCCATTATCTCCTTCTCTGGGCCCATCCCCCCAACCCATCAGGCCCATCCTGCTGTCCCTCGGGCCCAGCACCCTCTTTCTTCCTGGTCCATTACCCTCCCGTTGTGTAGCTCCTTGACACACGTCCATGGCCCATCACCCACTTCCTGTCTCTTCCACCGTCTGACTGTCATGGCTGGCATCCCATCCTGCAGGATGGTAGCTTCATTCCTGTTTCTGCCTCTGAGGCTCCCATGACGCCTGTGAGAAAATGGAAAGGAGAAGTCTTAAGAATTAGTCTCAACCCAGCTCCGAAAAAAAAGAACCAAAAAAAAAAAAAAAAAAAAAAGAATTAGTCTCAACCATCCCCAGCCATTGCCACAGAGACTCGGAGACCTTGTGTGTGGCGGAACGGTGCCGAAAGAAGGATAGCCTCCACCCTCTGTGAGTTCCGGAAGCCTGGTGTTCTGAAACCCGAGGTAGACACTTAGAGGTTCAGAGACTTTCATTGAAAGAGGCCTCGGGACCTACTGCACTGAGGCTGCAGTGACTCGAGGCTTTACACAGAAGACATGTGTGCAAGAGGCATGGTCTGCCAGGAGACGCCACTAGAGGCGTTAGGTGACACGCAGGTCATGAAACTTGTATGTAAAAAACTGTCAAGGATGGACGCCTTCTTGACGAGACCAAGAACGCCATGAAGAGTAAGCTCCAAGGATAATCTCTCAAGCAAGCTGTGGGTAATCTCTCGCTGTCCTTGGCATCCTCCTGAGGAGAGCAGAGAGCTTCCTGGGCCTGTGAGCTCAGGCTACATCATGTCTCCACTACTCTGCAGGTCTGGGCTGGATGCCCTGGGACTAGGAGACACATGTGGTGACTGGTTCATGTGTATCTTGTGACTGCCAGCCAGAGCTGCTAAGACACCATATGGGAGAGGGACATGGATGGAGCCACAGCCCAGGAGCCACTGCTTGTCAGCAGTGAGCACCCATCAGTGTCAGAGCCTCATGCAGTCCATGAAATTGCGTCGTCATGTTGAGGAAGGGCACAGGTGATGGGCTTAAATGAGTGTCCCCAGATCTTCCCTGTCACTGCTCTGTGACAGCCCTCCAGCCCCAACGCTGGCTGGTTTACTGGTATTCTGGTACTGTCCCCCTCAGAGTGGGTCAAAAACTACTGAACTTCAAATTTGGGTGTCGTTCTCGCACTCCAAGAGGGTCCTAACCCTTTACTTGATGGGTACGTGGGCGACAGGAGGTAGGAGTGCTTGCCTAGGCACCATGACAGTTGACTACAGGGCTCTCCTACATCCAAAGCCCCGTGGCCAGGCTACCTCTCCAGGACACCGATGGGCGCACCTTCTGCCACTTGCTGTTCATGTCACTGTTACCATGACAGCTCCTGCCATTGCCCTAGGCCTCAGGGCTGAGTCACTATGTCATGAATCTGCCCAGATGTAGCCATCCTGTCTCTTGCCCAGCCTACAGCAGTGTAGGCCTGCCCGCGCAGTCTCTGGAGTACTCTGTTCTCATCCAGGGTGTTTGGTGACCTCTAGAATCATTCTGGATGTTGTGGGTGGGAGGTGCGCCTGGGGTCATTTGGATGGAGGTCAAGTAGCCTGCAGTGCCCAGGATAGTGAGACTCGCACATCACACTGCCTTCAAGGCCCACGATAGTGAGACTTACACACCAGACTGTCTGCAGTGCCCAGGATTGTGGACCCACAGTTCACACTTGTCTGCAGTGCACACAGTGGTGGGACCCACAGTTCACAACACTCCTGCTCTGCACATAGGCATCAGAGCGGAGTGCAAGCCCCCCCTAACGGAACAGTCATTTCCACCCTCTGGGTCAGCCATCACCTTCAAAAGAAGGAGCAGAGGACTGAGGGCTGCATCTCTGAGGGATCCAGTCTGAGTTCGAATGCCAGGGCCTCGGGCAGCACTGGATTCCACAGTTCTACGCTATGTTCATGAGTAAATGAAAAGCTGGTGCACACAGTAGTACTCCGCACACAGTAGGTGGCTCACACAGAAGGTTCAAGTCCGAGGTCCTTCCAGACGGGGAATGACAAAACAATCCACCTTGTTCAGGAAGCTTTTCCACACACACCTCAGTGGAATTCCAGCACCTCCCAGCTTGGCCAACAGTGCAAATGAACTTAGTTTACGTAAACAAAGTGGAAACACAGTGGCATCCAGCTCCTAGCAAGGACCGCATCCAACACCCACCTGGGGCCTTTTCCGAGTGAACTCATACAAAGGTGTGTGTAATCTCTCCTTGCTCTGTTTGTAACTGTGGCTATCTCTCTGCTGTTTTATTTTGTTTGTTAAATGCCAGTTTATTCTGCCTCAGCTGTTCCTTGGCTACTATGGAAACCGGGTAGACAGTTGCAGACAGAAGCCTAGCTAAATATTTTAAATGTGTATGCTTTGCAGACAAACAAAATGGACCCTTTCCCAGTTATACTGAAAAGGAAGAGGCAAAGGAATGGACACGAAGAGCTCAGAGTTCCTCCAGGAGGGTGAGAGGGAAGAGGGGAGAGGGAGAAGCAAGGAGGAGCCTCAACATCTAATTACCCTCAGTTAAAAGCAATGCCAGGCTTGTCAGTGGTGAGAGACCCCCAACATTTTCCATATTGAAACATGTTGAATCTTCATCTCTGGGGAAACCACCACAACAAAAGTTTACAAACCACACGCGCTCACCCGCACACACGCGCACGCGCGCGCGCGCGCACACACACACACACACACACACACACACACACACACACACACACGGTAAGACAGAGAAATGGAAGACAGCTATCAATAGATTTATTTGAGGGCCGTGGCTCATCTTCTCCTATTCCAGTGTGAGCCGAGCTCATTCACAATTCAGGAATAGCCCTCCATTTTGACGCAGATCCATACCCAGTTAGCAACCTCGGAATGCTAGACTTGAGACACAAATTATTTGCATGCCCTGGGTTAGCTCCGTATTTACCTCTGGGTTGGAGGAAGCACCTAGGTCTTCAGGCTACAATCCCAGTGACACTGTGTTTACCTGACTACATACAGAGCTGTAGCCATTGGGAGCTGGAGCCTGTATGGCAGCAAAGGCTGCTGGGTAAGAGGAGGAAGATGCTAGTTTAGCAGCTGTTAATTGCTGGATGCTGGGAGGGACCAGGGAAGTAGGTAGGCTTTGAAGATTCCAGAAACTTCTCTGCTGGGAACACCATCTGCCTGGGGCCGCAGCTAGACTCTTTCTCTTCAACATATAGCCGGAAGTATTTAAAATCCTCCAGTGATCGCTTCTCGGCCTTTTGGCTAAGATCAAGTGTAAAACCCTCCAGTGGCCACATCCCTCTACTGGGCCACAGACTGAAGGGCTGTGTCTGGTGGTAATACCCAGGAGAAAGGCCATGCCCTTCTGGCTAGCAGGAAGGTCCAAGTCTATACAACTCTACCCCTGCCATACACATATCTAGGAATTGAGTTGCCTGTGCCCAGTCTTTAACCACCATTTAGCAGAAGCCACATGATGAGGCCACAGAGTTCCTGTCTCCCCCACCACCCTGCAGCTGTGAAGCCAAATACACTTGGCAGGTTAGATGCCTTGTGGGTTTTTAATAATTATAATTTTCCTGGTAGAGAGAGTGTGTATGTGTTTGTGTATATGTATGTATGTGCATGTGTGTGTCTGTGTATATGTGTGTCTGTGTATATGTGTGTATGTGCATGTATGTGTCTGTATATGTGTATATGTGTGTGTGCTTGCATGTGTGCATGTGTCTTTGTGTGTATGTCCATGTATATTGTGTATGTGTGTATATGTGTGTATGTGTGTGTGTGTGCATGTGAATACATGTGTACGTGAGTGTATGTGTCTCTGTGTGTTTGTGTATGAGCATGTATGTGTTTTGTGTATGTGCATGTATGTGTCTGTGTATATGTGTGTGTGCATGTATGTGTCTGTATATATGTGTGTATGTGTGTGTGCGTGTGCATGTCTGTGTATATGTGTGTATGTGCATGTATGTGTCTGTGTATATGTGTGTATGTGCATGTATGTGTCTGTATATATGTGTGTATGTGTGTGTGCTTGCATGTGTGTGTGTCTGTATGTGTATGTGTGTATATGTCTGTGTATATGTGCATATGTGTCTGTATATGTGTGTGTCTGTGTATATGTGTATGTGCATGAGTGTATGTGTCTGTGTGTGTCTATGTGTATATGTGTGTATTATGTGTATGTGTATGTGTCTGTGTATATGTACGATGTGTATGTGCATGAGTATATGTGTGTGTCTGTGTATTGTATCTGTGTATATGTGTGCATGTGTGTATGTATGTGTGTAATGTCTGTGTATATCTGTGTAAGTGTGTGTGCATGTGCCTGTGCCTGTGCGTGTGCGTGTGTGTATGTGTGTGTGTTTTGGTACATGCATACCGCGTGTGCATGGGAAGGTCACAGAACAACTTTGCAGAATGAGTTCTCTTCTTCCATCTTTACGTGGGTCCCGGGGATTGATCTCGCTCCCTATCACCATACGCAGCAAGTGCTGTACCTGCTGAACCATCTTGCTGGCCCCTTACACACCCTGTCCATGGCTATGGCTGTGGGTCTCTTTCTGTGGGAAGAAACTCTCTGATCTCAGGCTCCTCTGTCAGTTACCTTTCTCTGCTCCTTGGAGCTGTGTGTCCCCTGCCTTTGCCACCTCCATGTTATCTTAGTTTATTACTTTTGTGGTATGGATCAGAGCCAGGGGCCTTGTGTGCACTAGGAAAGCACTCTACCATGGAGCTGCATCCCAACTCCTCTTTTCGCCTTCTCTCTTGTGCCAGGACTTCACTTGTCTTGCAGGCAGCCTTTGAGCATTCAGTCCTCTGCCTCAGCTTAGCACATAGCTGAGATTCCATGCCTGCATCACATACTTCCTCCTCTCCTTTATGATTGCAGGAGGGAGCCTTGGCTTGGGGATGCTCGCACAAGCACACATAGGCAAGAAGGCAGATCCCCACTTTGCCACCCCCACCCGAGACTTACCATTTCTTCCTGATGGAATGTCCTGGTCAGAAGAGCAAGAGGAAGAAAATGGGGCCACGAAATACCCCCACTCCTTTGCCCCTACACACTTTACTCTGTGTCCAGCCACTGGGTCCTACTCTCTGCTTATGCAAACAAGGACTGCAGGCTGCTGTGGAGACCACATGCCAGCCTTAGGGGTTCACAGGGCTGTGCTGCCAACCGGAGTCTTTCCAAAGAGTCACATTCTTGGGTGATAGAAGCTGCTCGACTGCTTCTCACTGAAGTGAAGTTGTCAATGTCACACCTTGACTAAGAGTCTTTGTCCCAGGGCCCTGTTGTGTGCCCCTCGGGAGCCAATGTGTAAGCTTTCATAAGCTGCTTTTACTGAATCAGGAAGATGAACACATATGCCCTTTTCTCAAAATTGGGAGGAATTTAAGGTGCTAAGAGGCACCCAGCATGTTCACCCAGACCCGGTGACTGGGGAGCTGGGAGAGCACTATCGTCTGTGCTGGTTCACCCCATCTCCAAAGTCAGGCGGCTCAACCATCCAGTGTTACAGAACTGGCGTCTGGGAACCTTAAAGCAATCCCATTTCCAGACTCTGGGCAGCAATGAGAAATCCTCTGTCTCTCAAGGGACTTTGTACAAGTGTGCAGGAGCCCAGTGAGTGGCATCCCAGGGCTGACTGACCATACTCCCGTAGCTGTGGGAATCGGGTAAGGATGGTCCATTTTCTAGGTCTTGTCAGTGTCCCTTCACTGAGAGCATGCCTCCATGGCATATCCACTCCAGCTGCAGGAACCTACCATGCCCAGTCCAGAGGCCTGGCACAGGGCCTGCTAGCCCTCAGGACTGCCGTCACAGAGATTTAGGAAATATTGATCAACATCTACCTGTAAGCCAGTTCCCACCCACTGCAAACTGGTCTCTGCCCACTGCAAACCACATCTCTCCCCGTTGCAAAACCAATATGGCAGACCCATGCCTGGAACAGGTGTTGAGGAGTTTCTGGTCCCAGGCACACTGTCCCTCGCAGGACCCTGTGTGACCGCACCTGCCTGTTTCACATTTAAACCTGTTGACTGTAAAGCCCAGGCTCCTGCGTGATTCCCTGTAGAAGATGAGCGGGTTGGACATCAGGGAACAATGAGGAAAGGTCGTTTTCCACATTATATTCTAACTCCAATTTGTTATCTTTAAAGATCACGGGGTGGGGTGGTGCATACTTTTAGTCCCCACCCTTAGGAGACAGAAACCAACAGACTGACGTGAGTTCGAAACCAGACTGGTCTACATAGCAAGCTCCAGGCCAGCTGGGCAATATAGTGAGACCTTGTCTCAAAAAAAAAAAATATGGTTATTTAAAACCTGCCCCAGATCGGTGTTGAATTATTCATCCCCAACGTGTGAATGGAGCCCACAGGGAACTGACTCAGCTTCTTGCTAATATGAAGCAGCCCTGGAGATCTCACTGAGAAGCCACAGGCAGTTACCCTCAGGGTCCTGCTCGGAGACCAACTCACCTACAGGCCAAGTAAGGCCTGGGCAGGACAGAGCCCCGGGCCTGGGCAGGACAGGGTTGTGAGGTGACTCACTGCCCGCTGCGGACAAGGGGAGGATAAGGCCGGTGCTTGCGTCTCAAATACAGGTCGCCCATGAGTTGGAGCCTCTACCTTCCAGGGGAAGTCCTCAGGCTGCCACTGTTTATATGTCTCACCTCTTCCCTGAAGTGACAACCTATGTGTCCTCAAGTTTGAGCATCTTGTTACTGTCCTGTGAGAGGGAGAAAAGGAAGGAGCCTGTGTTTGAGGTGGGTCCATGAAACCTACAAGAGGGATCCAAGACCAGTTGATACAGAAGGACTGCCAGACCCCCTCCCAGGATAATTCACACACAGGCACATGTGCACACACATACACTTGCACTTGCACACACACACATGCATACATATGCATGCACACATATGCATACACATTCACACATGCACACACACCACACACATGCACACACAATGCACACACGTGCACACACACATGCATGCACACAGACGCACACTGCAGAACAAGATGCACATTCCACCATTGCCATTTTTCCTTAAAGGCTGATGTTCAGGTGGAAAAAACAGCTTAGCTGTTAAAGCCCTTTATCTTACAACCATGAAGATCTGAGGCTAATAATCAGAATTCATATTTGAAAAAAGAAAGAAAAAAGACAAGTGGGGTGGAAGAGCACCTGTGATCCCAGCACTTTGGAAGCAGAAACTAGGGGGAGGGGGTCACAAGTTCAAGGCCGGCCTGGACTATGTAAGATCCCAGCTCAAGGAAAGAGGGAAGAGGGAGGGAAGGAGGAAGAGAGAATCGAGGAATCAAACAGATTTAGGCTATGAGTCTGACAGCTGGACAGCTGGTGCCTTGGAGTCCCATGATCCTAGGCTGGCCTGGATCCTTATAATCTACTGCCTTAGATCAGCCTAAAGGACAGACAGATCCTTGAATCTGGGATCGAGGAGGGGGGAGATAGATGGGGCAGGGCTAGCTATAATTAGTGCAGTGATTCTCAGCTTTCCTAATGCCGTGGCTCTCTAATACACTTTCTCACATCGTGGTGACCCGACCACAGAATTATGTCATTACTACTTCACAATTGTGATTTTGCTACTGTTATGAATAGTAATGTAAATAAGAAAATATACAGAATACCTGATCTGCCACCCCTGTGGGTTGAGAACCACAGCTCTAGGGGAAATCAGACCCTGGTTCTGGGATGCTATGGGTCAGATTTCTCCTCTTCTGTCACCAGCCCACCTTCCGCACAGCTACCCTAAGGTCCAGCAGCAAGGGGCACAGCGAGGCTTTCCTCTTGAAGCTGTATGCTCAATGCCCAGACAGCAGTCACAAAGGTTGTGAGCAAGGCTTCAGTTCATCAGCTGAGCTGGAGCGAGAGCAAGGAGCAAAGTGTTAGCATGTCCAGAGACTCTCAAGACACTGAGATGCAGAAACCCAGCAGGAAGCGGGCTGCAGAGGAGTCCGGACACGTGTCATTATGTACACACATCTCCCTCTGCGTGTGTGCCAGTCACATGCACACATGCGGAGTACCACGCAGATATGGATGTACTCTGCAATGCTTAGTAACAGCGGTGAACCTCACCTTCCCTTACCCGTCACTGGCAAACACAGAGAGAAGAAAATCAGCTGGTGTCCACCATTAGGGAGAATTGCTGGGGGTTGGTGGGGGTGGGGGTAGTGGAAGCGTCATTCATAACAGCATATTTGTGCATCCGTGTTCCTGTGCCATGTTCAGAAAGGGCCCGGATGCTCATATGTTTAGGAGAACCCGCCTTTCCCGCCAGGCTGGCCGCTAATTGCCTTCGACGATTTTTCTCCCAGAGCGGTGGGTGCTTCTTCCAAGGCAGAAGCCTGCGCAGGTCTGGCATTGACTTCCACCAGATTTTGTTATTACATTTGTCTCACAGCTTTAAAACAGTAGCAAATATGTGCAATTTATTTAAACAACACTTGGGAAATTAACGCCGTGCAAGCTCTTTTCTAAGCAAATGAAGATAAAGGCAGGTTTTTAAGCGGATGTGTGAGAGGTGCTTGGAGTTTCCAGTCTGCAATTAGAGGCCTCAGCAGAAGTGGCTACCATTGAAGAGGCGCCTCTGGGTGAGACAGCCTGATGGGCTCTGCCTCACCACACCAGAAGCACTGGGGACAAGCGGAATCCCCTCCCAGAGGCTGGCCACCTCTGGGATGTGCTCTGAATGAGAACAAGCAGTCTACAGGGTCTGGTGGCTACAAGCCTGTGAGACCAGCTATTCCAGGGGCAGAGGCAGGAACATCACTAGTCCAAAGCCTGGCTGTGCGGCCTATACAGTGAGTTCCTATCTTAAAATTAAATTTAAAAAAGGAAGGAAGGAAGGGAGGAAGGAAGGAGAGAAAGAAAGGAAAGAAAGAACAAAGGAAGGAAGAAAGGAAAGATAGAAAGAAGAAAAGAAAGAAAAAGAAAGAGAGAGAGAGAAAGAAAGAGAGAGAAAAAGAAAGAAGCAAGGGAGGAAAGAAAGAGAAGAAAAGAAGGGAGAGAAAACAAGGAGGACAGAGATCGGGGTGGCATTCCTTGCCTAGCATTCATAAGGCCTGGGGTTGGACCTAATGCTGGAAAAAATAACCCCTTCCCTCCAGAGCAGGCACCTGGGACAGGTGAGCCTGACATCTGGGGTTCGTGAAATTTGCAATGGGCACCCGTGTCTGAAAACCAATGATGTCCTTCACCCAAAGACTCAATAGACACAGACGTCCAGCCCACTCCTGAGCTGACCAGACCTGGGGCTAAGGAATGAGTGTTTCTAACAAGGTTCTTGGTGTACAGCTGCAGGGGTGGTGCCAGCCTGGAACTCAAGCCCTGTCCTCTCCCAGTGTGTTTAAAAGACAACCAAAGCAGGGAGACAAACCTCGGTCCCCACTTCCTTCATGGGAAGGTGCGGCGTCTCTATCCCACCCCAGACAGACACAGTCAAAGGGGGCTGCCACTCCACAGGGTCCCCAGAAGTGAGAGCCAGCACTTGGGAGGCTAAGCCAAGGTCCTCCTAGGTTCAACTGAGTTCCAAGCCAGCTGGAGCTACATGTAAAGGTGTCCATCCACAGTGTCGACTCTGAGGCTGTCCACCCACAGGGCCAATGCTAGGGCTGTCCATCCACAGGGAATGAGTGCCTCATCTTGTCAGACTGACAAGTGAACGGGTATATCGCTCTAATTAGCATTGTTGATTCATGGAAGATGTTGCAGATTGTGGGTGCTCAGTGTCTATTGGGGTATAAATGATCTATGCGTGTTCTCTTCTTGTTATGAAAGAAATGATTAGTTGGCCAAAGCTCTTTGTACTGGGGCTAGTGACCCTTTGTGGGTTTTCTTTCGAATACATCCACCCCCAGCACCAAAAGAATTTTAAAAATAATAAAAAAAACGTTATCCACGGAATTCATTAAGGAGCTATATTGACTCCTTTTGTGGTTTCTATTTCTTCTAATTCCACAACATATGACAAGACCCCTGCCCCTTCCCCAGTGTCCCCCATGTTTCCATGCCAGTAGGGGTGAACACAGAACCTCCTAACAGGTGTCTTTGTACAAAACCTAACCTGGCTTCTCTGACTCTCCTCCCTCAGAAAGGGAAGACAGTGGCCCTGGACCCCTCTCAGCTCCCGAAGGACACACTGCTGCCATGGCCTCAACAACACCAGAGCTCCGGAGGGCTGAGGAGGCAGAAGCGTGACTGGGTCATCCCACCCATCAACGTTCCCGAGAACTCCCGTGGGCCCTTCCCCCAGCAGCTCGTCAGGGTAAGTGGGCCTTGGTTGTTCTTAAGGCTGGCGTGGAGATGTCTCTTCCAGCCAGGGGAGATTCAGGTATGGGAGACACTACTGTAAAGGAACAGGCAAATCGCAGATCCAAAAACTCTAGGAGGATGCTCTTCTTCCAAGCCAACAGGCCCACTCCAGTTACAGCAACTGCTCTGGGGTTTATTCATGTACCACTGTCCTGTCTGTGGAAGCGTGTGTGACTCCTGTCCGTGATCTGACTGCCTGTGTTTTTCCCCGTGGGGCACTTGCACATCTGTGACAATGGTCACCACGGTGAAACATGGGGACACGATCCTGGGAAGAACCTATGAAAATAAGGATTCTGGGGTGTTGCAAGGGTCACGGATGGCCAGAGAATGCAGAAGGACACATTCTCGGGCCACTCATGCGTTCCTTTCATAGCAAATGAAGGCGTGTATTCAGTGCGCAGGTATCACCAGAGCCCCCAGCATTTTGTGTCACTACCATGAGCCCCGCGTGTTTCCTAGTCTATCCAAGAGTGACAAGGCCTTTACAACAGAAACTCTGGTTCACACAGCACACATCCAGGGAGACTCTGTGGCAGTGTCCCCGGCCTCTGCGCACACTCTTACCACAGTGGGTACGAGGCTTTTCTGAGTGTACACATCCCCTGGAACTGCCCTGTGAGTGAGAGGCAGGGCCTGGAGGGAGCTGTGGAGAATGGAAAGCCCACTGTGGGGGCCTCAGCTCCCACGTTGCTGTATGAAATGTCTCCTAAGACGATGCTGCTGTCAGCCCTGTAGTCCCCACACTGTACACAAGCCTCAGCCCTCCCCAGACAGCGCATGCCTCTGTTCTGTTTTCATTACTGAAAGGTTTTCTCCAAGTCTTTCACTTTAATATATAAATCAATTGGTGTTTCATCCAGCCATGTCTGCAACACTGCATTGTGTGTCATATGGAAAGTAGCTATGAACATGGTGACCGACCGACCAGAGCATCTACCCGGAGCCTCAGTGTGAGCCTCGGGGAGACCATGGGAACAGCAGAGTGTCTTAGAGATCCGCCAGGGTGCTGCAGGGTGCTAATGTCTTAGCAGACATTGCACACAGCATTGTGGGAGCTGAGGCCCCACAGTGGGCTTTCCATCCTCCACAGCTCCTTCCTGAACATCATCAGGTGGGACAGTGTGGGGGATCTGTGTCACTCAGCCCAGCCCTTCTTCCTCAGAGCTGGCTCATTTCTCTGAGATAGTCCAGTCTCCAAATCTCAAAGGCTCTCTGGGTCACATGTGTGAAGTGAGTGGGTCCAGGCAGCATGTAGGGGGAGGGGGCGCAATTCTTGAAAATAAGTTGCAAGCAGAACCTTGATTGACAGCTGCCAATCAGATTCATCCCCAGCCTCCGGGAAGGTCTGTTCTAAGTCA
The DNA here is from genome assembly GCF_021556685.1 of Rattus norvegicus. Classification (NCBI taxonomy): domain Eukaryota; kingdom Metazoa; phylum Chordata; class Mammalia; order Rodentia; family Muridae; genus Rattus; species Rattus norvegicus. The sequence continues at coordinate 167,718,473 of NC_141536.1, forward strand.
TTCTCCTGGGTAGTGAGCGACAGGGATAGAGGACTCTGGCCTGTTCACATACAAAAGGCGTGTTCAGGGACAGGAATGGGGTCAGAGCTTAGAAGCACTGCAGCTTGGACAAAGACCCTAAGTCCTTGGTCTTTGTCCTACTGTCTACAGACAGGGGAAACATAACAAAACTACAGGAGGACTTTGTGGGCAGAGCCATGCACCCAGAAAGTGCTACCTGTATGCCACTGAGGATGGGGGACACCGGGGGTGGGGGTGGCCTCTGCCAAGATTCTTGAAATGCTTGACCCACACAGATGTGTCAGTGGTCCAAGATGGCCGGGCAGGTTGGAGCTCACTTTGTCCCAAACAGCAGAGTCCTGGATCCACTGTCCACTGGAGACCTCTCTCTGAGTTCACGGCATGTCAGAAGGAGCTGTCTGTGCATGGCCTTCCTTTGGGGATGGCTGCATAGCACGGGCATTTGTCCTCTACTGGTCTCACAGACATGGGGAAGTGTGTCTGGAGACAACAGCAGGCAGCAGATACTGCAAGCTGGGCAATCTAAACCTGTGAGGAGAATAAAGGAACCATGTTTTGACTGTGTACACAGCAGGCCACCTCATATACACATGTACATATACACACCCCACCCCATAAATGCATGTATGCATATATGCACATGTGAACACAGAGCATCCCACTTCACATATGCACAAATGCACACATGCACACGGAAACCTAATCCATGCATACATTCCCCCTTCCTACATATGTACACATAAACATGCACATACACCTATGGCCCACACACGCCAGCCATTTCAAACACACTCACATGTACACACAAGCCCACCTCGTGCACACACACATTACATCATTCACACAACCACACCCACATCACGTTTCTGTTGCTGGCTCTCACGGAGCACAGACCGTTACTCCGAGTGTGCTCCGCGGTGCTAGTTCGGCAGGAAGCCCCTGATTTCCTGTCGGTGTTCCAGGGCAGTGCTCCAGAAGCCCACATCAGAGCATGAATGCAGCTTGATGGGCGGGCAGCAGAGTTGGCACACGCAGAGGTTCAGCTGGGATTAGCTGCAGTTCCGTGCTCATTAAGGCATTTCATTCTGATAAAATATGTTAAATGAGAACGTGGGTGGAAGCAGAGGCAGAGTGTTCTTCCCAAACCCCGGTTAATTGCAGGCTTTTTCCGTGAAAGGAATAGTGTGTCTCTTCCTAAGTGCTCTACCCAACGGGGGACAGATCACTGTACGTGCAGGAAAGCTGACAAGAACAGCTAGGAAGTTGAGCAGTCAGGTGCACAGTACGAGATGGTCCCCACGAGCCGAGTCACACCAGTCCGTGGTGAAGCATGGGCTGAGCCACACGGTCCATGGCAAAGCACCATGGGGCTGCAGGGAAGTGTGACTGTCACCAACTGAACCGCTGGGCGTGCAGGCTGATAGCAAAGTGTGGCATGATCTCACTGGTTCACCTGTGGAGCTGGCCCGCAGTCTCCATTCCGAGCACAGGAGGAGTGGCTGTGGGAGACATTACCCATAAGTCCCAGCGGTTTTTGCTTATCGATGGGGGCGGGGAGATGCGTGGGTCAGCAAAGTGCACTCAGACGCTTGTGCAGAGATGGCTGGGCTCCTAGTTTGACACCTTTGAAGGAGAGTGGCTGTTTAGGAGATGGAGGGCAGGGAGAGGCACTCAAGAGGTGGTGTTTGAGGGATACAGTGTGCAGGCGATGCCAGCGTTGTCGATACCGCACCGGGCTGCCGGTAAACAACTTCCAGTATACAGCACTTTGTGCCGCCATTGGCACAAATCACAGAGTCTGTTGGACAGAGGCCTACAAAATCAGGAACCAAAATAAACCTCTGTTTATAGGTCAGTTATCCTGGGTGACACCATAGCAATGGCAGGCTGATTAGCACAGTGGTGACCACCCTGGAAAGCTCCCAGAGGAACAGTAGGAAACGCTGGACACAGTCCCTAGTGTAGAATCCCAGCACCGGCCTGGGCTGCGTGGGGCACCCCTTTCCCTTTTGGAGATTTGGGGAAAGAGTAGAGAGCTCTCCCATAGCGGTCAAAAACACCAGCGCTCAGCTTCCGCTTGTCCCTCCAGATTGGGCTCCAGGTCCCCAGCAGTGCTGATGGCTTCTAACGGGATGTCAGCATGAGCTTTGAAAGCCGCTCGCCGCTCTAACGTGCTCATGAAGTTTGACTGCTGGCAAGATGCAGGGGAGGATAAAACAGGACTTGTAGAAAGAGGTCTGTTCCACAGCTGAATCTAATAGAAATTCAGAATTTGTTAACTGGGGAGGTTGTCCGTGGCGTCGGCAGCACAAATTGACTGGAGACAAGGAGGAGGAGACGCAGTGTTCTTGGGGGACAAGTCATTTAATTTTGGAAGCCGGGATTTGAGGAGACAAGAAGCCATGCAAACGGGACCCTGCTAGAAAGTTAGCCCCAGGAATAGCTACAGACAAGAGGAGGAAGCTGCCACAAAACCACTCCATGTGGGGACAATGCCCTGCAGAAGGTGACATAGGCAGTGTCTCAGCAGAGAGATCATAAGTAGCACTGACAGAAGGTCACTTGATCCAATGCTGACAGCCACAATAGCTCAACCAGGTGGAAGCCAAGTGTGTTTGCTTCTCTGTTTTCACATGTATTTTCACAAGTATAATGTGCAGGTGCGTGGAGCATGTGCATGAGTGCATGTGTGTGCACATGTGTGTGGGCACATGTGAGTGTGTGCATATGTGTGGATGCATATGCACATGTGCCAATTTAACAATAAAAAGTCAGGAAAGGAGCTGGAGAGACAGCTCAATGGTCAACACTCGCTGAGCTTGCAGAAGATTCCGTTCCCAGCACCCACATGGAGGCTTCATCTGTCACTCTAGTTCCATGGGATTGGATGCCCTCTCCTGGCCTCTGCAGGCTCCTGTATGCAGGTTCTACATATAAACTCGCACGGGCAAGCACAAATACAGATATGTAGGTAGGTAAATAGGTAGATGGATAGAGAAATGATAGATGATAGATGATTGATGATGATGACAGACAGACAGACGTGTTTGTTTTGTAAACGCAGAATAAAAGCATCAAGCAAAGCACACAGATTCCCTAGAGGGAAGGGGATCCAAAGATGGTGTCTGAGTTTGTTTGGCAAAGAGGAGACTTTTATGTGTTTAGGGATGGAGCAAGTTCTCCTTTCTGCTCAAAATTGGCTGTTTTGTGCGGCTACAGGGGATTGGATAATTTAGACAAAGAAAGGGAACCTGGTTCTCACCACAGGAACCTCTCCCCTTGCCCCACCACAGGAGGTGTGAAAGCCACCAAATAGTTCCCTCCAGCAGGAAACAGCCACCAATTCTGTCTTGGACAAGCAGAAGAAGCAGGAAGTAGCCATCTTAAATAGGGTAGTCTACCTACAGTCTTCTTCCTGTCTGTGCCTGACTCCTCCTCCCTCCCCAGTACCTTCTGCAACTCCATTGTTCTCAGCAAACTTGTCTTAGAGCTAAGTCCTCACACTAAACCCCAGTCACAGTGGGTGTCAAGCGGCCTCCAGCTTGCTTGTTTTCTAGTTTACTAGCAAGCCAGTTCTTACTTTAGCCTGGTGGGGGTCCCACTGAGTGGACAGCATCCTGCGGACGCTCCCCATCCCCTATGCTGGCCACTTCTCAGGACCCAGCACAGCTTCAGTTCCTAAAGGGATGGGAAGCTCTCAGACCCAACACTGCAGACAGAATGGATGTCACTAAGGATTTATAAGGTCAACCGGTAATATCAGGGCCAGGCCCTCCCACCTCTGTGATCACCCCGCCCACCTCTGTGATCGCCCCGCCCACCTCTTGTTTGCCCCGCCCACCTCTGTGGTCTCCCCATTGTCACTGGGAATAGTGCAGGTAAAGACATAGAACTTGATAGCACTTCTCTCAAGGGTTCTGGCCCCTGCTCAAGTCATCTGTACCTCACTGACTGTTGTGGCTTACAATGGTGTGTCTGTGTGTTTAGTCGGCGTGTGATAGTTAATTTCGGCTGTCAACTTTATTAGACTAAAAACACCCAGGGCCACCATGACGCTGTCTGTGGGGTGTTTTCATAGAGGGAAGAGCCACCCTGAATGTGGGCAGAACCACCCACGGGATCCTGATCTGAATAAAAAGGAGAAAAGCACCTGATACCAACAACCCCCTTTGGTCACCCCAATCTGCTAAGATGAGCTCAAGCAGCCCCGTGTTCCCAGCACCATGTCTTCTCTACCCTGGTGGGTGGCCTCTCTCACACAGTGAGCCAAAATAAGTGCTTTTGTCAGGGGTTCCATCACAAGGAGGAGCATAACAACTCATACTAACACCCACACAGATTACTTTGACTGTCCCATAGTAGGCAGTATAGCGACCCCTGCCGGGAGAAAGCAGCCCTGGGGAGCCGTGTGGTCACGTGACACCCCACCGCACTGCAGGAGCCTCTAGAGCACCAGTTCTCAACCTGCGGGTCGAGACCCCCACCAGAGGTCGCATATCCGATACCCTCACCACACATCAGATGTCTGCATTACGATTCATAACAGTAGCAAAATTACAATTAGGAAGTAGCCATGAAATAATCTTATGGTTGGGGGTCACCACAGCATGAGGAACTGTGTTGAAGGGCCGCAGCGTTGGGAAGGTTGAGGACCACGGCTCTAGAGGAAGTCAGGCTGGCAGGGGAGGATGCAGCCCAGTCCAGAAGGAAGCAGGCCTCCCCGGGGAAACTGACATTCTCACAATGTGTACCCTTTCCCACCATGTCCCCCGCTACAGGTAGGAGTGCCTTCCTAGCCCCATGGTGAGGAAGAGATGGTGTCATTCTGGAGGAGCAGCCCAACAGACAGGACAAGACATCCCCCACAAGCACCCCTGTAATTTACAGTGTCCTGGTTCTGCTGTCCACGCTGGAGCCTCAGGACACGACAAAAGCAGTGTCCCCCACCTCAGCTGCCCGGTCTTCTGTGGTTTAATCAGTCCTGTGAAAGAACTAAGTGGGCCTTTGTACTCACTGTCCCTTGTCTGAGCAGAAAATGTTCCCTCTCTTGACTGCCCTCGTGGCTATACTGATACAGCAGAGAGTTCCTTACAAAAGGACAGTAAAATCAAATTGCTGCAAGTACTCAGATAATTTATTGGAGAATATTCAATTAGAATACATTAATGTTTTGGATTTCCATCATCAATTTACTGTCAGAAATTTAGAGCCGCTCCTGAGCTGCCGGCTCAAGTGGGTGCACTTAGGTGAGGATAGAAAGGCTTCCCCAAGCAGCTCCACCATGGCCAGCCACAGCATTAGAGCCTCACACACTGGACCAGCTCTAGGATGGAGGCCAGATGTGGTCGGGATGCTGGGCAGTGGGGACCATGCTACTCCAGGTGGGTCACTCGGAACAAGGGAAGGAGAGTAGTGGGTCTCTACCGAATGTGGTAATGGCTAATTCTAGGTGACCATGGGAAGGTTCAGGTCTCAGGCTCTGGGAAAGCTTGAGGCACAGATGGCTACCTAATATCACTGCTCTGCACATGACGTTGCCCCTTAGTCATGGGACTGCAAGAGTCACATGGTGGAGCCAGCTTCAGAGGCATCACGATATCCTTCACATTTTGAGTGGGCAAGGGCCGCTCAAATGACAGACTTTGACTTGAAGAGATATCCCCAGTCAGAGGTGACAGGTATCAGCCACCCTACCTCTAGATGGCCAAGAAGTGCCCCAGCAGGATATTCTCTTGTATGTTGTTCTCTACAGGACAGAGACAGGAGGCCCCATGCTCCATTTTTTGAACCCAATGGGTCTAGATGCATTTGTATAAAGTATAAAAGAACTGGCCTGTGGAGCCTGGACCAGCTCACATCTCACTGTCCCCAACTCATTCTGTGGAGGAGAAGCAAGTGGTGGCAGGGACCCTCCTCTCCCAGCCTCCCAGGAGGCTGTGCACAGTTCAGGCCCCTCCCACATTAGCACTTCTTTTTTTTTTTTTTTTTTTTCCGGAGCTGGGGACTGAACCCAGGGCCTTGCGCTTGCTAGGCAAGCTCTCTACCACTGAGCTAAGTCCCCAACCCCCACATTAGCACTTCTTGATGATCTCCAGGTAAACCAGAGTGGAAATGTGCCTCCAGGGCCAGCAGTGGTCTCAGTACAGCCCCTCTGTGTCTCTGCCCTGCCTCTGGTTGGAAGTGTCAGGCCAGAGCAGAACACCTGCAGCATACAGCTTTGCATCAGTGAGGGTTCTCTAAGGAACAGACAGATATACTTTATACACACATATGCGTGCACACATATGCATACATGAACACACACATACGCATGCACACACATGCACACATGGACACACATATACACACATGCACAAGCATGTACATACACACATACACACACAAACAGTACATACGCATGCACACATGGACACACATACACATGCACACACACAAATGCACATACATGTGTACACACACATGGACACATATACACAAGCACACATATGTATGCACACATACACAT